>NC_071505.1:48230991-48400991 GCF_027887155.1 Malaclemys terrapin pileata
CGCCTCAAGGTGTGTGTTTGCAAAGAGGAGCCTATCGACATGTAATAGTACACCCCTACCCCAATATAATGCTGTCCTCAGGAGCCAAAAAATCTTACCGTTATAGGTGAAACCATGTTATATTGAACTTGCTTTGATCCGCCGGAGCGCACAGCCCCCCTGGAGCGCAGCTTTACCACGTTATATCTGAATTAGTGTTATATTGGATTGCGTTATATCGGGGTAGAGGTGTAGCTGAAAACAATTAAGAGAGTCAGCACTCCCAAACAAGAGTTCTGCACAGCTCAATCTGGGAATACCGGCATAAAGAAATACAATGTTAAATACAGTACTATTCATCCACAAAAAGATTAGCAGAGGACCATACAGAATGGGCTACCATGGTTGCAAACCTCCAGTAATGGAGATGCTACTTAAGAAGAAGAAATACAATGCTACCACCAATCTGCATAAAAGACTATTTCTTTGAATCAACATAAGAAAATTTAACAGAGAAGTTAACATTTTTAGTTCCAATGTGGCTATTTCAATTAGTAAAAGCAAGTGTGTATTCATGTATTTGAAAAAAATGAGTCAACCCAGCATGCAATGGTCACCACTGTAACATACCACCTAATCATCACCTTCTTCAGCTAGGTAAGTTACTATATTTCCAACAAAAAAGCTTGAGTTCTGAGCTGTAGCTCAAAAATTACTTTTTCAAGAGAGACGAGATATTGTCTTACCCTTTGAGAGTTTCTGTTGTGTTTGCAGTGGATGGTATGGAGTAGAGCAAGGTTTCTTCAGGGACAGCATGGATTAATAATGGATGCAAAGTAAGTACAGGAATAGTGAGTACATTTATACCCTTGTCTGGATGTGAAAGTATTTCTAAATTGCGTATTCTACTAAGCTGTCCCAAAGATACATTATCTAATTCTTTAAAATAGCAGAATTTAAAGGTTTCTACTACTGCTACTGAACTGCATGGTCACATTGTGTTGAACAGGCTGAACAGCAACTCCTAAAATCACCAGGCCAGATTCTGGCCTGTTGCAGTATCAGTGCATTCAGCGCTGAAATAGTTAGTGAAAAGGGATACGAGATTGTAGTGAGTCGGTGTGGCTCCCTGCCGCCCCAGAGGGGGAAGAGCCCATCCGGAGGCCGGAGTGGGCGGAGCTAGAGAGCTCTGAGCCCGCCCCTCGGGGGTCAGACGGTGACCCGGAAGTACAAAGGCTCGCCCTCAGAACTCAGTCAGGCCCCAGCCGCCGGAGAGACCAGACGTCTCCAGCCTAGCTCGGGGCTGGGAAACCTCCGCTGCCCGGGGCGGCCGCCAGGAGCCGCCGGGCCTGCCCTGCGCCCGCTACCCGGAGGAGCTGCCAGACTTGCCGAACGATCCCTGGCCTGACGAACCCAGCCAACACGAGCCCCCAGGTAGGCCCCGAGGGAGAGTGTGGAAGTAGCCCGGGGGCAGCCGACCCCAGTCTGGCTGCAGCACTGCCAGAGTCAATGTCAGTGTGTTGCGGCCAGGATCCCCACTGACAGCAGCGGGCCTTCTGCCGCTGCTAGGGCCCCGGGCTGGGACGCAGTGGAATGGGAGGGCCTGCGTCCCCCCTGCCACCCAACCTGTGGGTGGCAGTCTCCCCCTCTCCCTGGCCTTTTGAGGCTTGAGCCTACTATTGTTGCTCAACTCTGACTGAGGGTCTGAGCTCCTGACTCAGCGTTTGTTGTCCCGCCCTGACCTAGGGCCTGGGCTTAAATACTTTGTTTTACTGTTGCTTAGCCCTGACTGAGGGTCTGAGCTTCTGACTCAGCGTTTGTTGCCCCGCCCTGAGCAAGGCGAGGCTTACCGTGTTCTTCTAGCTACAGCAAGAGCTGCCGAGGGAGACCCACGGCCGGACAAGTTTCCCCAGCGCACCGGTGTGTAGTGAGCCAGCGTGGCTCCCCGCCGCCCCGGAGATGGTCGAGCCCCGGCAAACTCTTGTACAGAGATGTTTTCCCCTTTGCTGGTAGCAGGGCAGGATCTCAATTTAGCGCTTCAGAGAGCGCCAGCAGCAGTGTCAAACTTCTGTATGAGAAGATGTGGTCTGCTGGGTGGAGTAAGGTGTGGCTTTAGCTTTCTACTGCATATACTGAGGTCTGGAGCACATGCTAGCAGGTGCTGCATTCTGCTTCTTTTCCAGTGATCAGTGAAGCATGCCCTGTAGTGTACACCTCCATCCCCTTCTTCCCTGACTGATGGACCTTGTTCTGGTCAATATGGGTCTTCACCCTCCCGTGCTGCTCCAAAGCACCATCATGTAAGTGTAAGGTTTTGTCCATAGATATTAGATTTGGTAGTGAACTGATGGACCACCTGGCATGAACAGATTAATGTACTCTGAAATACATATTCAGCACATCACAGACCCGGTAGCCCAGCTATAAATGGGGTCTTGCCTTTATATAAAAAGAATTCTTAAATAACACGGAGTGAAGGGAGAGTTTATCGCACCACCCAATTTCTTTCATCCTGTTGGTATGGCAGTATGGAATTTTACAAGGCTCAATCTATGCCTAGTGATTTCTGTAAAACGATACTTTCCCCTTCCCCATGGCCCACCCCAATACCTTATGATTTAAAATCTCCACTTAACTCCTACAAGAGAAACCCTGTCTCCATTTACCTTCCTCTTTGGAAGTTGTACACCTTGTGAAAACTATTACTGTACTTTCATTAAAAACTCATTTTCTGTCATTATTATTATTTAAATTATCTGTGCATTCTTCCCAGTCCATGGTTCATTTGGATTTTTATCTTCCTAAAGCTCACTGGAGCCTCTTCCTCTACTCTTGGGTTCCCTGGGCTCGTCTCTCTGACTTGTTTTTACTCCCTTTCAACGAACTCCAACCCTGATCCCTTTTTGAGCTTCCTCTATTTATCCTTGCTAATGTGATATTCCCCACCCCCCCCACACACACACCAGCCCTTCTCCTTCTTAATAAGCCATATCTGTCCTCTTCCCCCTGCTATTTCCACTCCTGCACATTATACCACTCCTGTGCCATCCCTGTCACTCATGCACACACTCCTTCTGCAGGCTGAGTAACTACAATTGATTAAACTAACATTTTCTGTACTAGTGGTGTTGGCAAAGCCACCTCTGGTAGATACTTTTAGTGATATGATACATTCTGATGCTGCAAGGGCACATTTGACCGTGGGTTCTAATGAGTTTGACTGCAACACCCACTCCATGTTCACAGTGATCTTGTTTGCTTTTTCCATGCCAGAAAAAGGTGTCATGCATCTTGCAGAGAGAGCCTGTGTCAGCTAGTCTGATTTCAGAGAAAGCAGCTACGTTGATTCCAAGCTTCTCCAGCTCTCTGTCAACGACAGCATAATTTTCAAGGGTCAATGACCTCCTCTAGATTGTCTGACATGCCCGTGCACATTGTCCTCACATTCCAACAAGCAAGTTTGAAGAAGGCATCCATTGAACCTTCTGCCTAGGCAGAAATACAAAAAATAAGACTAACACTTGCCTTGGAACCAGAGCCCTCCTCTCAACAGTACTGACTAGGCCCAAGACGTTTGGAAGGCAGCACAGTTGCAGGAGATGCCAGAGAGCAGGGCTGAGTTGCAGTACCAGCCTCTTGATGTTTTCTCCACAGGAAATTTGGTTCAGGCTTTGTTCAACCAAGAACTAGCTGCAAGACAGCAGCACCAGATGGACATTTTTGGACATTGTTTGTGGACGTTGTTTTTCAATCCAGTAGATAGCTGGCATACCCCCACCCATCGCCAAGCACTCAAACACATGGCAGGTTGTACTGGATATGCGATACCAGTATCCGGGCCTTATATGCCTGACCTGACAATCATTTCCTAACATTACTTTTCTACGTAAACAATTGCTATCATTGTGATGTGATTGTCAATTAAGCACAAAAGAGAGGGGGGTGTTCACAAAAAAATCTTTGTTAGGAAAGATATGGTTCACAATACGAAAAGGTTTTAGAAACTATACTCAAAATTTGTGCACACGACTGCTAGGTGTATAAATGTACAATGTTAGTTACAACACTGAGGAGTGTGAACCTATATATTTGTACGTTTAACTATATTTGTTACTTTAATATAGTAGATTGAATATGCACTTAATTAATCATAAGCAAATTAGCCTTCTATAAGAAGTTACGAAAGAGTAACATTTTCATAACTGCCTTCAGAGCTGGGCAGCTGGAAAGCGGCGGCTGCTGGATGGGCACCCAGCTCTGAAGGCACAGCAAAGGCTGTTGCCCTGGCGCTCAGCTCTGAAGGCAGTGCCACTGCCAACCGCAGTGCTGAAATTGCTTCTCTTGCCACCCTTGCTTCTCCACTGCTGCTGGCGGCGGCGCTGCTTTCAGAGTTGGGTGCCTGGCCAGCAGCCACCACTCTCAGCTCTGCCTTCACACAGAAGGGGAGCATGATCAAATAAAGTTGAGAACCACTGCTCTAGATAAATGTTCTTTTCTGAAGTGGTGATTTATTCCCTGTGCATTTAGATCAAATGACCAGTACCAGTGTGTTCACTTGTGGGTTTAATCAACAAAATGAGTGATGAGAGAGCAAGATGAATATTTCCTGCATAATAAGGACTTAGTACAAACATCACCAACAGTCTTCAGAACTCCACCTCCACTTCCAGCAGAAAAAACTACTCAAGTGCTGAAAAAGTTGCCAGCAGGTTTATCCTATTTTTTGACACAGATGCAGAAGTGTCTACCATAGGACCACAATGCAGAATAAACCAAGTTATGGAAGAGAAAAATAACATTTTTCCACAGATGTGTATTCACCACCTGATACCTCCATACAGTTTAATTACAACACAATAAAGCTATGCTGCACTCAAACTGAAAACAGTTGAACCTGAGCAACAATTTCAGCAGCTGTCTTAGATCATACTATTCAGAGCCAATACAAATATTCCCACCTCCAAAAACCATAGTATTAAAAGCACCAAATTAAACAAGTCTAATTTTAGCTGTTGGATAATTCTGTATCTAGAGATTATACATGACAGTACTATACGTGACTATACAGGGAGTGTACTGTATATTTAATTTATGGGACTCGAGTATGAAATTACCTCAATATATGAATGGTGACATGAAGTGAAGCAACAACTGTATCAAGCAGAATTACTCAAACTATGAAAACAGTAAGTACGTGCTAACAGTTCCATAGTAATTTTTATATATTATATAGATACATGTTTTCACATATGAACAATTACTTTATATTTTAAGCCCCGCCAGGTAGGGCTTAGCTCATTTCTTTAAGTAACTTGGGAGATCCCTGCAATTAAGAAGAGTAAAATAAGCCCTCTCTGCCTTTTTTTTTTTTTAATATAAAAGAACACCCAAAGTCCACTGAATGGATCATACAGAAGGATCCTCCTACTTCCGCCTTGCTCCCTCTGGGGAGTAAACAATAGAGGAAGCAAGGGGCAAGCGGGAGGACCCTTCTATTTGATCTGTTCAGTGGACTTGGGGTGTTTAGGGGAAAAAAAGGCTGACAGGACTTACTTTACTCCTGATTTCCCCAGGACAGACTGTGCATAGCTGAGGCAGGATCTCCCTGATGCTGCCCCGCAGGCAGTGTTGCTCTGTGCCACCCCTGCACAGGCCTTTGTGCAAACTGCACAATCCAGTCCTGACTATAAAGTGTCATTTCTAAGCATACACAGCGTAGTATGTGTCATTATTGAAACTTTCCATGCTCCATGTGTTTACAATGTATTGAGGGTCTATGCTGAACTACAAAGCAGCAAATCCACAGGGAATCCCCTGAAGTTTCATTTGGGCCAAGAAATGAGAGCATAATGACTGGAAGGAAAACAGGACTCAATTTAAACACACATCTGAAGGGTTTATTTTGCTTTGTAATTGATTTTGAAAAGGGAATTAAGTTACTGAGAAGTTGTGTCTGCATATAGGACCCTTGTTCCAAGACAATGCTTCATAAGAGATTTCAGGGCCTGAATTGCTGTTGTTCAGTGTTAAATTTAAAAAAAGTAATACTTCTGCCCATTTTATTTTGAAGGTTTACAATTAGCTGTTGAAGACAGAATTGAGAGAACTGATTTCCCGGTTATGTTCTCAACTATGCCACTGACTTGCTGCAAACATGGGCAGTTAAAAGAACAATTGGATGCAAGTTTTTATTCTTTTGCATGGTAAATATTCACTAATTTGAATGCCCAATTTGAGACACATTGAACCTGGTTTTCAGAGGGGATAAGTGCATTCACAATCTTAATTAGGTAAGTGGAGTCTCAGGGGTTTAGCATCTCTGAAAACCAACCTGGAGGTGTCACATTGAACAACAAAAAATTGACACTCTCTATGTTTATAAGTGGTAAGTCAGTTTTTTCACTTGCATCATTGTGTTGACTTGCAAATAGTAGTAATTCTGGAATTATACAGCACAGGCAGAAGCAGAGCAAACTTCCTCATAGTGCACTGTGAATGTGCCTCAACCTTGACTCAGGGTTACCATTGCCAGGGATAAGCGAATAATTTAATATATAACCTCATTCCATCTTTGCTGAGGTTGTCAATAAGGGTACTGGTTATCGTGCCAATATGACTCTGGCTTTTAGTTCCACGATTGACATTAAATCTTGAATTGGAATTTATAGCTATACCTGCCCCTCTTAGCAGTCAGTTTCCCCCTGAACACCAGTCATGATTATTTTTTTGCCAATAATGTGACTTTCTTAAGTAGCAGCTACAGTCTTACAAATTCACATTATACATATTTCCCTATCCAGCAACAGGAGCACCCATTTTTAGTAATACTAAAATATCCTTTTAAGAGTCTGGATTTTCTAAACTCAGCAATGTTCAGTCCACATGAGCCACAAAAATAGCCATGTGTTCAGTCCACATGAGCCACATAAAAAGACAATATGAAAAATGAGTGAGTATGAGGAAAATATTGGGTAGGGAGGTGAAGTGGATTTAAAATGGAAATAAAACAGTAGAGGGGTCAAGCAAAGCACAAGATGGTGCATTTGGCAGTAAATTTGAAAAGAATGAGAGGGTAACCAGAGAGTAATAGCAGGTAGTTGAAAATATCATATGAAAATAAATTCACAGTAACCAGAAAGAGCCCCACAGTACCAGTATGAGTGACTCAACCCCTGAAGTAATTATACATTTTCACTCAAAAGGAAAGGCTACTGAAGTCAAAGGGAATCATTCCACTGCTATAACAGGCTTTGGTTTAGGCCTGATATGTACATATCTTCTGATCCTCTTCTCCTTAATTCTCCGTATGCTTCTTCTCCTCCCATCCAGATTGAGAGTCTACCCCATGTCTCTGAACAAAATTACCTCCCAGACCCTGTCCCCTAAGATTCTGTGTTCCCAGACTGCTTAAGCCTGTTCCACCTTCCTCCCCACAACAGTGCATGAAAGCCTGCTTCAACATCAATAAAACTAAGAGAGCTTCTAGCGTAGCTCCTGTTGTAACAGGCAGAAGAAAAGCTTTCTGAGTATATTAATACTAATGGAAAGGCAGTGAATTGAAAATGGGTTCAGTAACTCTGAGGCCATTAGAGTAATTGTGGGCAGTGAAAAATAAACACAGCTAAACATAAGGTAAAATTTTACTTTTATTCATTTAAGCTATGCATAGGGAAGAGAGGGTAAGAAGCAGTTGTTCCATGCAAAATATTTACAGACTAAATATAGTATGATGCATGATAATAAAATAATAAATAAATAATAATAATAAACACTGGTCCAATTTTAACTTCTGATGTTCAGATCACACAGGAACTCAGGAAATCTGCTAACAGCACATTTTCAGCAACAAATCTTGCCCTGGGAGAATCTGCCATTACAGGAATTAAATGTTTACTAATCTCCCAAACCAATGCTTGTACACCATTTGTGGTGTATTTGTGAGGACGTTGCCAATTTAGAATTGCAACTATTCAGTCTGAAAATATTATCCAACTATGGAAGAGAAATGTTTGAAAGCAGGAAATCAAGTATTGCTTCAATTTCCTTCAAATACTTAATATTTTCCTTTGGGGAAGTAACTTGTGATTTATCATAATTTTTTCTATTTGCTTCTGGAGCCTGAGCCATGCTCTTCAATTATTTTTAGTTGATTGTGTAATTATGAAAGAAAATGGTTTTTTGTTAGTCTGTGTTTGATTTGGTGTGAGGTTTTTTTTGTTTTTGTTTGTTTGTTTTTATAATAAGAATTTCATCTTACCTTCAGGAGAAGAACCTGGCTTTTGAGAATATGCAGAGCTTATTTTACTCTTCTTGCTGCTATCACTGTTGACGGACAAGCTGGACTGAATTTTTCTGTGCATTTTTTGTGAAACAGGAACTGAACATTTTCTATTATCTGTAGCTAAATGTTTGACCCCGTTGTGAATTCCATTTCCATTACTCAGACCTGCATGACCATTCTGTATCTTGCCAGTTTCTTCCTCGCTCTTTTCCAATGCTGAAGTATTTGGCTGAGGCAAGCGTTGAGGTTGTGCTTAAAACGAAAAAGAGAGAGTTAATACAATTGTCAACTGGTATCTGAAAAGATTGAGACCTGACTGGGAACGTAACTATTTATTGCCTTTATTCAGTGACCAGAGAGAAAGAGGAAGAGTATATGTTAATAGAAAAAAAATCTCTGGACTAAAAATTATGGAGATTAGTGCAATTTAAACATTCATATAATGCCATAAATATATGACACTTACAAAGTCAAGAATAAGACTTGGTCCTTACCCTGAACAGTTTACGATTCAGCATGAGTTAGAGGGAGACAGCAGGAATAACAGAGAAGAAAGGAGAGAAGACTTGTGCAGATGGAAAGAAATGGGAAGAGAGAGGGAGAACAGGAAACTGAAGAAAGGGAAGGAAGATACAGGAATGGAGAGAAAAGGAGCTAGAATGTGGTAACAGTAAAAAGGATATGGGAAGATAATGAGGCAAATGAGACAGAAGAGGTAAGGAAGGAGAGCAGGGGAAAGAATGAGAGTATACAAGCATGACAGTACAGAAATGAAAGAGGAGGAAGGCAACGCAGCTAGGCTGGTAGAAATATCCCAGATGACAAGGAAAAGGAGGACAGACAGACAGCAAAATTCTGAGCTGAAACCCGTGAAGGCCAATGTTTCTTGGGAAGGACTAAATCACCGAGAGTGGGGCAATTGGTTCAACTGACAGGTGCAGCATTTTCGAAAGCATTATGCCAACTGATTTGTATGGCAACCAACAACCCATGCAAAAATCAGATCCTCCCAATTCAAAGTCACAATTTAAAAATGTTTATAATGGCTCAATTCAAATTTTAACTGCTACAAATTTAAACCGTCAAAAGAACAGTTGCCTAAACTGTGTCCAGGACATACTAACACAAGTTCACAATGCTCTGTTAAGATTATTCAAATACTTCTGTTATAAAGTTCTATTAATAGGACGTCTATCACCAATTTGAAATTCTCTCTGGTCTAAAACTTGACGTACAATATCTCAAAGCAGCAGAAAATATTTGTGGACAATATCTATTCCAAGGATTTTTAAGTTTATATGTAAGGAAAAGAGTAGTTAGGGTTTTTAAATATGCTTTTTATGCTCTTAATTTTAAAAATGTTTGTGTTTTTAAATAGAAATATTAGTCCCTAGTATGGACTAGTCACGTTACCTTAAAAAATTGATACCTATGGAGTTTTCAAATGGGTGAAATCACATTATAGTGACATAATGAGGTTTGATCATGTACAAAGCACCAGCTTGAGGCCACAAATGCACATACATGAGCACTGCAGAATCTAAAAATACCCCTAAATTCCAATCTTGAGTAACAAAGAGTGGACACATTCCTTTTATCCAGTATAGGTCTTCTAGGTGCTTCCCCTAAACTACTAACACTGACTCAGTCTTTTCCAGATTAAATCTCACTCAGGCACCAAATCAGCCATTTTGCATTTAATGAATCATAACAACAGATTTATAATACTGAAAGCAGTTTATCAGATTTCTTATTAACATTTCATCTAATTGCAATTAGATTATAGTAAAACATACAGATTGAAATCAGGGAATAATTTTAATGTGCCCCTGAACCAGATGTTGTTTTCCTCTACAGTAATCCCAAATGAAGCTACTATAGCTAAGTGAACATTGCTGGGGGGGGGATAAAAAAAAGAAAAAAGAAAAAAGAAAAAATGAGGGGTAGTGGTTCATTTTCTCCCCTCTCTTTACAAATACATTTCCCATTTTTCAAAATGTTTCTGCCTATCTCAAACACATGCCTGCCTCACTATGCTGACTCAAGACCAAAGCTTCAATGATAGAAACCAATGGAATTGTTCCTATTACTTAACTACCTCCCCTTTCTTGGTCCTTTAGATCATGACATAAAAAAATTACCAGAAACTAAAAATTTTATTAAGATGATGTTAAAAAAAAAAATGAACGGTACAGAGTTTAAGCATAGACGTTTCTGGTTATCAGGGAATAACATACAGATTATCGAGGGTACAAAATTTGGTTTAAGAGTGGGTGGCATAAGGAATACATAATCTGCAATATCCCCAAATGGGGGTAGAAGGTTGATGGGTCATAGTACAGACATTGAGATATGAGGGTATGAAGTTCATAAAGTGGCTATGTTTGGGTGTGGAGTATAATGAGTGGATATGATGAGGAGGATGGATTGACCCTCATTTGGTGAGATTTAATGTTCAGGGAGTTTAGGGTTCCAATTCATATGATCCAAAGGAGCAAGTCTCTTGATCCCTTTCTCGTAGTTGAAGAACAATGTCACTCTGGGTCATGCCTCCTGGTATTGTCGGTGGCCGGTGATGTGCTCGATGTAGATGTCCCTGGACCATCGGATGGTGTCTGAGACCATGAGGTGCCACATGACCCGTGCGTAGCGTTGACCGATCCCGCAGGTCCGCAGCACACGCTCATTGCAGGGGTCCCAGGTGCACAGGGCTCCGACGATCAGGGCATCCATCTGCACCTCATAGCCCTTCGCTCTCAGGGTGTCGGCCGGGGGGGGGAGGTGTACTTTTCCAGCTTACAAGCTCGGGCTTTGCAAAATGCCAGGGTCCTGTTCTCAAAGGAGACCATGACGTCGACGAGGATGATCTTTTTCTGGGCCTTGTTGGTGACAATGACATCAGGTCATAGCTGGCTGTCGGTACCGGGGATGGCGCAGTTCACGGAGATCTCCCCCAGGCGTGGTGTGATGGCTTTCACCAGGCGGTTCTGGATGGCGTTGGTACTACCTGGAGGTCTAACCCTACTAAGACTGAGCAGACCAAAAATGCAGAGGGTGAAAGGTTCACACGCACACAGTGGAGAGTTCCAGGGACACTGCCAGGTGAGAAGACCAGCTCCATGTCCTCTTTTTCACTCAGGAGAGGGATAACAAAGTTTTGTCCCCAACTTGGAGTCTCCATTTTGTATCAGCCTTCCTTCAGTATATCTAATACATCTGAAGCCCAATCACCCACACTGCTGTAAGGGAAAAGATAGGCAGTGTTGTAGCCATGTTGGTCCAAAGATATTAGAAAGACAAGATGAGGTAGTATCTTTTTCTGGACCAACTTCTGCTGGTGAGAGACAAGCTTTTGAGCTTACACAGAGCTCTTCTTCAGATAAGAGACAAGGAGCTTCTCTTTCCCCCCCTAACCTCCAGAATCTGCCTGATGGTGGAGTTGGCAGGCCTTCATTACTCTACATGTTGCCTGATTCCTGGTTGGTGTGGCAACGGAGAGGAGGTGGGGTGGAGGCTCTATTATTCTTCCAATCATCCTGCCTTTGTTTATTGATTACTTCTTCCTCTAATAGCTTTGCCAAGTGCAGCAGCTTGAAACGGGCCTGATTCCTGACCATTTCACTGTTGCCTGTAGGTTTGGAATAGAAATACTGAAATTGACTCGTGTTTTGAAGCTTGGCAGATCTAGAAACAACAGCACAAGCACTTAGGCTTCTTCTCTACAGACTCTGGAGAGTCTTGTTATACATTTTGTTAACATTAAAAACTTGTCTTCATAACCATAAAAGGTCTAGAAACAATTTTTGGGGAAAGGAAAACTTGGAAAGAACCCATTTGAAACAGGATTAGACAGGGAATTACAAGTATACTTTAGGGAACAATCTACATAAATTTCACCTGCATAATAGTAAAACTGTACACATATATGGCTAAGTTAATCCAATGGTCTCAAACCACTATCCAATGATATTAGCTCCATTTTGAAAATGGGGAAACGGAGACACATGCCCATGGTCCCACAGCAAACTATTAGCAAAGTAAGAAATAGAATTCTTACTTCTCAATTTCTAGTTGCTCTAACCATATATGTCCCAATAGTTCTTTCCCATCTCTAATGTATATAATTAGGAAAATTGAAGTGATCCTTTCCAGATCTCAGAGGAAACTAAACTTGCTTTGCCCACTCAAATTTCTGCTGGTAAGTATTTTGCTTAGGATGCACTGGTACCAAGTATCAGAGGGGTAGCCATGTTAGTCTGGATCTGTAAAAAGCAACAGAGTGTCCTGTGGCACCTTTAAAACTTACAGATGTATTGGAGCATAAGCTTTCGTGAGTAAATGCCCACTTCGTCGGATGCATTCATCCACGAAAGCTTATGCTCCCATACATCTGTTAGTCTTAAAGGTGCCACAGGACTCTCTGTTGCTTTTTACTGGTACCAAGTGTTACAGCAGCACACCAATAGCCTAAGGTTGCTGAGGGAGTGGGTAACCTTCCTCAATAGATGAAAACAAGAGAAGATAGTAAGAATTCTGTGTGTCTAGACACAAAATTACTAAAATTGACAGTTATAACCTTTTCCAAGCCAGCTAAATTGGTGGTGGTGGCTTACAACTGTTTGTGCATGTTTGGAGCTTTATTACAATACAATAACTTGACAAATTATCCAATCTTCAATCTTCAAAATTATGTCTGTTTCTGTCAATTTGTGGGTGAATGGGAAGTCTTGAGGTAACTAAACTATACTCAGTTATTTGTTTTAGCTTTATTTTATTATTATTTTTACTAAGGATTTTTTTTTTTATAATAATTCTGTTCCCAAAGTACTCTTACTTCAGCCTTTTAGCATTAACATACAGTTTTTTAGCTGACTGGCTTTACAGTATTCACATATGATATGTAGGTCAAATCTGAATAAAACCCCCAAATGTATTAGTTATCTCAATTTAAATTTATTTTAACTTTATTGATAATTTTTCACCAGGGAGACTTGAATCTTATGGTTAAAATACACTTGAAACCAATTAGGAACCATAGGACTGCATTCTAGCATAAAGAACAAAAGCACTTGACAGTTCTAAGATTAAGCACAATCATTTGGTTTAAAACAGAAATATTTTTACCTTATTTTTTTTAAAAGGTTGTGTACATCTTAAAAAAAAAAAAAAAGAGTAATATGGGAAATGACACAATGCTTCTTAAAACATAGGGATACCCAGGGACCCTCACTCTCCCTTTAATGATCCACTGCTCTCATTCAGCTGTCTTTCTTTTTTCAAATCTTTACATATGTGACAGCTCTCAAAAGTAGACCATAGACCATCTGGCATTTTCAGAGGTGTAACTTGTGCAAATTCAGCTCTACTGGGAACACAATGCTATCTTCTGCCTGCGTTATAAAAGATACAATAGAATGTAGAACTTATGAGTTGTTTTGAATTATTCATTTTTTGCCTGTATATTCAAGAAATTTTACAAACTCTGCATTTTGTACTACATAATCACATGCGTTAAAGGTACAAAGAAACTTTTTGACACCTCTTTTCTACAGAAAGATGGCATTTTGTTTGATATGTGAACATTCAGCGTCTGTTATATCATTCTAAACAGGCCGCGTGCTGCTACAAAAGACCTCATTTTACACTCTATGTATGAGCAAAAATTTTATTCTTGATATTCAGTAACTAATGCAATACACATCAAAATTTCAAATACCAGGTGTATGAACATTCAGTATCTTAAAACCAGAATGGCACTGGTCACCTACTATATGTTAAAGACATTGGGGGGGAAAGGGGGAGGAGAAAAACTCTCCTTGCACAACACAGAAATATTGTCATTTTAAATATCCTCAATGAATAGTTTCAAATGTCCTAAGAAATACTATGCTTTTTAGGTTAAAATGTTTTCAATGTATAGCAAAACCAGTAAATTTAGATCAATATTTTATACAGTGCTAACTCTAGTGAATTTTCAATAAGAATGATAAATACTGGATTAATGATTCAATAGAGTGAATCTCTTGATAGAAAGCTAGCCGATAATGTAGCTAGCAATAACTATACATGAATCTGCTGCCTGTGGAAAAGCAATAAAAAGGCAATATATTGCTATAACATATAATCTATTAGCGTGTTTCACTGCTGCCCTGTCATGAGTCTCTTTACAAAGTGGGCCTTAATACAGTAACTGCTGTTATTTAACCAACTTTATATAATAATTTAACTGTAAGGTGAGTAAATGGTAACAAAGTATTCCAGTATTTGAACATTTACTATGCTTTTGATAATTTTGAAGTGATTATTTGCATTCTTATTCCGATTCTGAATGCAAGCCAGTTGTCAAGGTCACAAAAAAGGCTTACTTGAATATACATATAAACACATATCCCTATACACATAAAGAATATGACTTTTTTAATGATTTGGATAGATTTAGAAAACTATAAATATGCATTTACTGTACCTGTGACTAAACCTTTACTCATCTAAAGAGAAAATATATGCAAACATGGGGAAATTCCCTTTTTTAGCATAAAAAGATCTGTGTAAAGACATTTGGGGGGAAAAAAAAGTTTTACACAAACTCTTTAACTAATATATATGTAGAGTACACAAAATTCCTCAGAGCTGAAGGGAGTCAAATGACAACAACATCAGGAGGAAGAAAACCTGAGACCGCTCATTAGCAGCCTACTTACATTTGAAAACAACTCTAAGGCTGACAACACAATGTGGAGTTTACCAAGCAGCCCATCTAAGGAAAAGTCCTCCAGTTTATTACCTGAGTCATCGGATTATTATCCAGAAAGAAGATCCAACACTATGTGGTGATTCAGGACATGGCATCACAATACTCATTAGAGCCACATTTTTGAAATAATGTAAAAAAATGTAACTTGGATACACTGAGAAAATATGAAGGACTATTGCAATTTAAAAATGTACTTGTCACTTGTTTTTCTCCCTATTTTAAATACAGCATGTGGAGTAATCATCTTTTAGGAGATAGGAAGGTCCTGCTTTGGTCCAGTAACAGCAAAGGACTGGCTCTCCACTGCTTTGTATGGTAACTGTTTACACCCACTGTGCACAGGCTGAAATGATGAGACAAACAGCAAAGCAGTGAAAAGTCAGACCCCTAGTTTCTAGCCTGCCCGTCTTCATGACACAGATCTTGTCTTGAGAAAAAACACATTGCAACTAACCATGGGTTATTAAAAAAAAAACAAAAAAACAAAAAACCACAACTGTAATTGTCTCTATTTAAAGTAGGGTGACCAGATGTCCCGATTTTATAGGGACAGTCCCGATATTTGGGGGGTTTTCTTACATGGGTGCCTATTACCCCCCACTCTGTCCCGATTTTTCACACTTGCTATCTGGTCACCCTAATTTAAAGTAAAACTAAGATGACTATACAACTGCTTCTAAGAAAATCCTGATGTAAAAGGCAACATTTCAAAATGATTGTTGCACAAAAGCTTATATTTTAAAAATTACAAATTGAGTGTGTTCATACCTTCCATGAACATATCATTTTAGTAAAGCTTGTAGGACTCAAAGACCTCAGTAGTTTCCCCTCCTTCTTCCCCCCTCCCTTTCAAACTAAAATCCTGACTAGCCTCTACATGAATCTTCAAACTACATCAATAGGTAGCTCTGCATAGCTATCTAGAATATTAACATTCAGGTTACAAGATGAACCCTTTGAGTCAACCTGTGAAGTGGCTTTTGTCAGCAATTATTTTTGAATATTTTCTAGGAAATAAATAGCATATACTGCACCTTCTGTATCAAAGAAAGCATACATTAACTAAATAATAAGGTACCATCAAGGTACAATCTATCTTTTAAAATCAATTTTTCACACTGAATTTTTTATACCATACTGACTTTAGAAGGAAAACAAAGTACCAACTAACAGCATCAACCATTTTTTTTTAGAAATGTCTTCATGTTTTACAAGAAGCATCTTCAAAATGAATACAATATATTACTATGAAACAGGATTTCTTTGTAAAGAAAATACTTCAGTGAAATTGCTGGTAGAAGTTTTACAAGACCCACACTGAGAACAGTTTGTTAGAATGTGTCAGAAAACACATCCACAGAACACCAAACATAATAGGAGTGGAAAAATAAATTTTATAACATCAGTTTTCAACCTAGGGAGAGGGAGACCAGCCTTTGGCAATTGTGTGCAAATTTGAGAGGTGAAAAGGTGTCAAAAAGCTGTTCCCATCAAGCTGGATAAAATATTTAAAAAAATAATTTAAAAATCAAATTTTATTTACATTAAATACATTTTTCTTTTTAAAAATAAACCCACTTACAATTAAATCTGAAATTGACAACCTATGTTAAGACCTAAGCTTATTATAATCTATGACAATAATTTAAATTAAATATAAAAAACAATATCAAGCAGTACAAGTACTCGCTGGGTACTTGAAATTTTAAAGAAAGTCAAACCACTGAACTGGTAGAAGTCACTGGCTAACCATCCAGAATCAGAGTCTGTTGAAGTGTTAAACTAGCTTTTGACAGAAGTATTCTCTTCTGTAGGTGCAGGGAGAACATTAACTGCAGTTCAGTTCAATGACTAGCTCATTCAAAGTTGAGAAACCAACAGAGTTGGGCTTGTTTTCCTCTTCCAATCTATGAATCAAAACTAGGTGTGAGAGAATGAGATCTACTAGTTCTGAAGTCTTAATGGACATGGTGACCATTCAATTTACTAACTATAGATAATGCTTCCTTTGTTTTAATAAATCAGTTTGTTTGATATGCAAAACATGTCTTAATAAAAACTTGATTTTTCCCTTATATATCTAGCACATTTAAGGTAGTTTCATTTAGCTAATGAAAACAAATTTAAAAAACTGTTTTGTGCATTTTAATTGAATTCAAATTTCCATCCAAATGCAGTCTAACCCAAATCATGAGTAAAAAACAAAAAAATCTAGTAAATAAGAAATGTGCTAGTCACCATTTTCTAACATAATAAAAACCATAAAAATTAAGAATCTGAATAAATGTGTGTTAAGATATCCAATTGATTAAATAAATGTGTATTGATACAGGGTAATACCAAATTATTCCAATCATTATCTTTCTTAAGAGCTATAACTAAAAAGTGCAAATGTAAAACACGACTAAAATTGACAATTTAAATCCAGGTTTCCTGGTTGCTGATTTAAATCATGATTAAAATCAATTATTTAAATCATTTTGAAATTGATCTACCCTGGTTCCCATCCCATTTCCAACCTTTTGTGGAACTTTATTTCCTCAATCACTTGCAACCAGTTCTTCAGATGCCAGAGGTATTCTCAAATATGTGTATGCATACCTATAGCACTTCCTCTGGAAGTACTGCAGGATCCTGCACCTCTTTTGAAGGGCAGCAGGAACTTGTTCAAATGATTCTTTGATATATCCAAAAGAAAGCCGTTATAAATTCCATGGAAAAGGTTGAGAACTACAAATTCATACAGTTGACCAGCATTCCCACTGAAATAATGTTAAATATTCCATTTATTAATCCTCTTTCTTCAAATGGAGTTTCAAATGTTGAAGGAGTCACCATCTAAGAAATGCCTATTCAATTTTTTCATTAAAAATAACAAGTTATGAACTTTTGCTGAATTATTCTATTCAATTTTTTAAAAAATTGTCCATGTCTTAATATTCTAACATTAGGATATTTTCCTGCCCTTTCATTACCTTCAACTGGCCAAGAGGTTTCTCATTCCTTCTCAAATGCTAATCATGCCACCATCATCCACATTTGTGTGATGTTTAGGCTAAACCACACTATGCTGCTACCTGGGATTAACTTTAAAGGCAATTTGGAAGCTCTCAACAGAGCATAAAGTAGCTAGCAACCTCCAGCGCAGTGAAGACCTTTGAAGACATAGTGCATCTCTGGTTTGCACACAGCAACTGTCAATCCATTTATAGAAACACACACACACACGGTTGCTACAAGGCCCTAAATGGCCAGGCCTCAAGTTATTTACAGTAAGAAACTGGCTTTCCCTCTCTGAGCCACAATACGTAAGTTTGTCAGGAAAACCAGACAAAGCCAGAACAGTCTAGGAAGAAATGTGCTCACTTCTGGAATTTGCACTGATCCCCCTCCCACCCTCTGAACCCCTCGATCCCACCCCAGAGCCCGCACCCCCAGCCAGAGCCCTCACCCCCCCCCCATGCCCCAACCCCCTGCCCCAGCCCTGATCCTCCTCCCGCCCTCCAAACCCCTCGGTCCCAGCCTGGAGCTCCCTTCTGCACCCCAAACCCTTCATCCCCAGCCCAACCCCAGAGCCCTCACCCCCTGCATCCCAACCCAGAGCTCCCTCCAGCACCCTGAACTCTTCATTTCTGGGCCCACCCCAGAGCCCTCATCCCCAGCCAGAGCCCTCACCCCTTCCCGCCAGTACCCCCAATTTCGTGAGCATTCATGGCCCGCCATACAATTTCTGTACCCAGATGTGGCCCTCAGGCCAAAAAGTTTGCCCATCCCTGAGCTTGAGGGTACACATATGATAGATCAAAATAATGCACCAATCACAGAAATTAAGCTCTTCTGTGAGTTTTTGCACTACTGAAAATTCTGTAAGTCAGGGGTTGTCAACCTTTTTCTTTCTGAGGCCCTCACCAACATGCTATAAAAACTCCATGGCCCACCTGTGCCACAACAACAGGTTTTCTGCATATAAAACCCAGGGCTGGCATTAAGGGGTAGCAAGCAGGGCAACTGCCTGGGGCCCCACGCCACAGAGCTTCCCTTGAAGCTAAGTTGCTCAGGCTTCAGCTTCAGCCCCAGCCCCGGGTGGCAAGGCTCAGGGACCTGGGCTTCAGCCCAATGTGGTGGGGCTTCGGCTTTCTGCCCGGGGCCCCAGCGAGTCTAATGCTGCCCTGCTTGGCAGACCTCCTGCAACCTGGTTGCGGCCCCCCGGTTGAGAACCACTGCTCTAAGTCAAATATTGAGAATATATTTGTAATAGATTAAAAGAGACTTACCCCAAAAAGTATACAGGAAAATTCTAGAATTTATGCTTAATGTAAGATCCTAACACACCAATATGATCAACTGTTTCACTGAGAAACAGAGCTATGCTTCTAGATTTATACTTTATAAAGAAGGCAAGTGTACCTCTAGGTGCCAAAAAGTAAACTGCGCAATTGGAATGACAATTACAGCAATCATGTAATTAGTACATATTACAACACATGGTCATACCACTACATAAACACACACTGGTGTCCAATGAGATTTAGACATACTAAACCACATAGTTAGAACAATTTTGATGCTCCCCACTAGTCTACCTGGAGGATCTCAAAACAGTGTTTAAACAGAGGACACCAAAGACAGGATACTGGCTGCTGGTTGTCACCTACTAAGCTGCACTACAGGATATACAAAACAGGACTAAATGACCTCACCCAAAGAGAGTGCAGAGTTTCTCATTCTCGTCAGTAATTCCATCAGCTAGACCCTGTGTGAAAGCCACCCTACACACAAGCCAATCAAACAAAAAAATAAAACAAAAAATACCACAGTTCAAAAATTAGTTGGAAAATAGCCATTTCCATCCTCTGCCAGGACTGACTGCGGAGATAATAAAGGGAGGCTAATGCCATTCCACAGGGTTGTCAGTATTCTCCCCACTCCTGCCATTCACGCCCCCCACCCCGCAGAAATGATCATCAGGCTTATTCACAGTGTGACTTGTATATTTAACTTTCATACGACTGGGGCTTCACAAACACACACATGCACACACACTTTCAAAAAACTGCCAACAAAGCAAAAATTCAGGAGCTCCTTTAAAATTTGTACCTCCCTTGATTTCTAAGATTGCATTGCCATTGCTACTCATACTAGACTTAGACCCCTAAAGTTGTTTCTCATGTCAGTAGTGGACTTCAACAGAGTTACACTTTGGGGGTGAATTTGACCCAGTTTCCAATTTTAATTTTCCTCAGTTCTATAATGCTATGTATTAGCCAACACTTAATGTCTCAGACTTAGCAATAAGATTCAGAAAGAGCTAAGTAGTGCAAAAATAGAACGAGTAAAGGCAGAGAAAAGGAAATATCCTCGAGAGCAGGGGAAATGGAAACAGAACAGTGCAAATTTTTAAAACGGGGGGGGGTAGATCCTCTGTTCTGTGTTTCTGACACCTTTGCTGCACCAATTTTCTCCCTGCTTTTCTTTTTGTCTCTTATGTATCAGAGGACAGAGAAAGATGCAGCTAAAGTACAGTAGAAATGAAAATGAAACAAGAGGAAAGCAAAGGGGTCAGGAACCACAAGCAGCAGAAAGAGACTTGATTTTTTCATTATTCAAACAAGATACCTGAGGTGTGGAGGAGACAAGATAATGTGAGAAAATAGTGGCAGCCACCTGACAATTCAGGAGAAGACAGTGTCAGAAGAGGAAGCAGACAGAACCATTGGGTTTTTCTGGGGTAAAAAGAAGCACAACAATTGTAAGAAGCCCCTCAAAAGCAAAACAAAAATCCAAAAGATGTAAAAAGCTATATGGAGATAGCTAAATGATTTCCCAGAATTTTTAAATGCAATGGAAATACCAAAGGTAAGTCAGCAGTCAGCTTAACACTGTGAGACATACGGATGATAATAAATAGGCGTTACTTGGAACAGCACAGTGATCTATTAGCAGCACAACACTTTCCTCTTATGCAGGGCCAGAGTTTGACTTTGATACAGATCATCAGGCTGGAAGTCAGCAACACTGTGTTCCAGTGGGGAGACATAAAATGGAAATCTGGGGCATAGATGGGAAAAGGAGAGGAGGATACATCATGCAATTCATGATGCTTTAACATCCAGTCTTCCTCTTCTAGAGGACTAGTTGCAATTTTGAGAGTTGGGAGGGTGGGTCACAGGGGAGGAAGGAAGAGGAGAGCACTGGAAGGGGGAGGTGTCCTTGAGACTCACAACTAGAGGATTTCCTAAGGTGAAGAATCAAGAGATGGGGAGGTAGAGAAGCAGAATGTTCTTGAACTTATTATGCTGCCATATTGGAAGGAATTCTCCTCCACGACAGCCCCTGTACACTACTAGAGTCCCTTCACCAGGGACATTCCCCAGCACAGTTACTGTATAAGGGAGCTGGATTGGCCCCCTCAAGCGCCATTCCAGCAGATATGCCTGGGCCCAGAGCAGGCGTAGGAGGGGGATCTCCATAGCAAAAAGCACTATGGGGACTCCAGGGCAACTTTGGGTTTTGGAACTATGCACAGCAAGACCAGGTAGGGATATCATAATGCAGAGCAGCTCCCTCGGCTGTGTTATGTCAAGGGCTGCACCAGGTCAGCATCAGAATGGTAAAAAGGTGGCTGTCCCTGCTGCCCTTGGGCTGCAGCTATTTGTGTGGTATGTTCTGGAGTTGCAGCACTGAAACTCGCCAAACGTATTTACTTTGTGTGCAGAAAGCACAAGTGTGTGAGGGAAGAAGAAAAAAAGATAGAATCTTTGAGCTGGTGTTAACACAGTTTTTATATTGACTTATACAGCTGTTTCTAAACTGATATAATTAAATGAGTGCAAAAAATGCATGTAGTTTCATGATACGTTTCAAATGCTTAAAAATGTTATTTTTCAGCACTGAAAACAAACATGAAAAATAAATTATCTGCCATGTCTCTGAGTATTCATTTACTGGACATTTAACTGCAGATACAACTTTGATTTGATCAATCTGATATTCAGCACATCTGAAAGCAGGTTTTCTTACTTCTGATTTACTCTACTCTACCAGAGAAAAATATAATGATCTAGAAAGAATTCTTATTTGACTGCACTATTACAGTGCTCATCCATCCTGGCAATCCTTTCATACATGAGATTCATTGCATGGAAATGATACACAAACTAACGTTAACCTATTAGTAAAACAGCTTTTGTCTATCAGTTGTAAACTCCCCTATATAAGACTGTAGAACGTGGGATGACTGATCAGGTCCTGTGAACTTCCTGTAAAAGTGACGCACTCAGTTTCCTGAGAGGAAGTAGAGCACAAGATGCTAGAAACCAATGCCAAACAATTTGGGAGCAGCACTGGTATATGAATCAAATAACTGGTGGCAAGGATCCAGTACCGGTTAAGATGTCACATCAGTGACGAGCAGGGGCAGCAAGGCACAAAAACTGGGGAGAAACAAAAATACAAATTCACAGGGCAAGATGAGTAATAGAACATTCACTGAGAAGGTAGGACAGACTGCCATAATGGGATGAAATTACCAATACAACTTTTTTTTTTTCAGCGAGTTAAAATTCTGATCCTCCTCGCAGTTCATGGAACAAGATATAAATCTCTATGAAATCATTATGCTCACAATTTCAATACAGCTGAGGCCAGTGGCACTCACAAGTCCTTATCTTGTGGAATTAACTGAGTGGCAGCAGAATACTTTTTTTTATCTTTAACATACTAACAGACTACAGTAGTCTTATTATAACATTATAAAAAGCATTCAGCAATAAAAATGAGAGTTTATTGTCATTATAAATTGAAGATTTTTCCTTTAATTTGTAAAACTAATTTGGCCCTGCTGCAGCTTATTTAGTGGACCTCATGTTTAAAAATATTCCTAGCTAATGTTTGAAATCTGCTAATGTTCAGCTTTTGAATGATTCTCACTCAAGGGCTTCTTGTAACATGGATTCTTTTCTGAAAAATACCTCGGCTGGAGTGTGTTTAGAAGGCAGATGCTGTAAGACTTGTATAAACCCTTTCCCATTTTCAAAAAACATCTGGTTTTCTTCTCTTCAACAGTGATTATTTTCTTAACACAAATGCAGACACATTAGTGAAACCTTTATTATAGTAGCATTATTTGTGATACTATGGTAAGCGTGTCAGAATTTCCATTACAAAACCATTGCTTACAGGATTTTATAACTCAGCTGTAAAATTTCACAGCCAAGGAACACTGTTTTAAGTTGAAGTGCTGAACTTTCTAGTCAAACTCCTTTTTCTGTACCTATCCAGTTCAGGAGCTAAAAAAACAGTTAAAAACACTGCCTCTGACCTACCCACCAGGACCAAGCTCCAGTGCAGACCTTTTACCCACAGCAGAGAAAGCAGCTGCATCCCATGCAGACAGCCTTCCTCCCTACAGAGGTTATAAAAGCCCCCACAATCTCCACAATTAATTTTCTCTTAATTAATTGGCCTCTCAGAGTTGGTAAGACAACTCCCACCTGTTTATGCTCTCTGTATGTGTGTATATATATCTCCTCAATATATGTTCCATTCTATATGCATCCGAAGAAGTGGGCTGTAGTCCACGAAAGCTTATGCTCTAATAAATTTGTTAGTCTCTAAGGTGCCACAAGTACTCCTGTTCTTCTAATCTCCACAAAAACACTCTGATAATCACCAATAATAGTTCTCAATCAGGCTCCTACTTAACAAGCCAAATCTGTTGCCTCCTTCCCATTGTCTCCAAAGGCTAAGCAGCTGCACCAGACATCTCAGCCCTCCTCCTTGCACTTCTTGGCCCCAATTATAAAAGCCCCCAGCCCCGTACTGCAACTACTGCCAGAGGGACAGAGCTCCAGCTTCTTGACACTTTCTCATCTGCAGCACTCAAGGCTCATATACTCTGCCATTTCGTTTACACTGCTGCCTTGTCAAGCCAGTTTTAATTAATTCCACCATCCTTTATTTTGCATTAAGCTATTTCATAGTAGCCAGTCCTCTAATTCTACCGTACTGCCCCATGTCATCTCCCTTTGCCACTGGAATCCTGCCATTTTACCAACCTTTGTTTTCTACCATGTCTTTGCTAACAAGCACCTTTTACCTTCACTTTCCCTACAACAGCCTCCTGCAGGTCTTTCTCGAATTTTCACTTCCATTTGCTTTTCCATATCCATGCACCTGCCCCTGCGCCTCTTCATTCTTTCATCATTGTTCACTGTCCTCTCTTCTGTCTATCCCATGATCTCCATCTTCAATTTCACCATTTAATGCCTTCTCCCACCACTCCATGCAGGGTAGACTGGGAGTTAGTGGGATGTATGAACTCCTATTTCTCATTTATTTGCTCCTCTATTCACTCTACCTCCCCGCATCCCAACATCTATTCCATTTCAGGCCCAGCAGCAAAACCCTATCTTAAATTTCTAATCCTTCAACCTCTTCTCCTTCCAACTCACTATTATTGGTGCTTCCCCCACCAATCTCTCTCTTCTTTAGCCCCATTCACTAAACCTTCAAATATGCTCTCCAGTTTCTCCTCTCCTAAACCCGCCCTCCTCTCCTTTCTATCTAGATTCTTAGAACCAGGGCTCCATGTGTTCTGTGGCCATGGATTTTGCCAGAGCATTGTGCTGCCTAATTTCAGCCTTTGTCTTTGTAACAAAAGGATTGAGTTTCTAGTCCTTATGTTTGCGGAGAAAACCTCAAAAATATGAATCAAGTGTAAACAGATGTAGTGTCACTACCTAAATCTGCAGAGAGCCTGGATCTATAGCTATCAAAGGTGTGACTTGCCCCATTCACCTCACTCAGAGCCTCCTGCGCTTCACAATTCTGCAGCTGCATAATTTGGTATTTTTCCAAGATAACACAGAATTCATTTTGCTGAAGCCAGACACTTCACATTTTGTTTTCTGCCTCTCTCTTATGCCATGACCTACCTAAACTGCCTCTTGCTCTGCAGATTTCCCCATAGAAGAAGTTAATAGGATTATAAGGCACACTCCTGCACTGAACCACAGAAGCAGGCAGAAGAGGCTTGGGGAGCAACAACTGGAGTCCAGCTACCAGCCAGGGAGAGGGAGACACAAATGGTGGCTGGCAACTTAGGAGAACAGTGCAGCAGTTGAGGCCTGAGAGCTGGGGAATTAAGCAGTTGAAGTCTGCTACCATTTCCCTCCTACGCTGGCACACATGAGGACAAGGAAGTTCTAAACTGGGCTGCCTAGGCAACATAATGGGAGCCAACCCCTGGGAAGTGGAGCCAACTGCCTGGAGACCATAATGAATCACCCATTCTTGAAAATCATCATAAATAGAATTTACATCAATGAATATTTTAAACTATAAGCCACCACTGGGCATATTTTCATGGGGATTGAGGGGATGGGAATGAAGGATATTTTATAGCAAGAGAATAAAGTAATGCTGCTACAGAATTGCAGAGCTATTGCCACAATATTTGGTCCCACTATGCTGTGGAGCGCACAGGACCCTGATTATAAACAGAATGAATTATCTTAGTACTAGAACATCTCCCTAGAAATAATTACCAAAATCTTTTGCTTCCAAGTTCCTCAAGGCTTGCATTCTGCTCCTGCTGTCTTAAATTTTCCAACACTTTTCTGGATTCCAGGTCTCCACCCAGTATTTAGTCAGTGTTATACAGTCTAATTTCAACTATGACTTTTCTGTGGACCAAAAACTGTTGCCATTTGCTATACCCTGCAGTATTACAAACCCCAAGCATAAAAAAATATTAGTCAGTCCCATCCCCCACAAAATTACGAGACTGGCTTAAAAAACACTGGATTTAAAAAATAGTTTTATTTCCTTTATTGTCTGGGTTTTGAACCTTTAGGGTTCATGTTTTCAAGTTTTCTCAGCAACCATGGAGGACTAGAAACTCTTTTTTTTTTTTTTTTAAATGAAAGTTGAAATTCTCATGTAATCAATCACCTGACTCTAGGTACAGTTGCCAGGCATCCGGTTTTTGACCAGAATGCCCAGTCGAAAAGGGACCCTGACAGCTCGTCAGCACAACTGACTGGACCACTAAAAGTCCAGTTAGCCGCAACTGGTCAGGCAGGCTCCATGCCCAGCTTCACAGGGCTCCCGGGAAGTAGCTGGCATGTCCCTCCGGCTCCTAGGTAGAAGGGCGGTCGGGGGACTCCGCATGCTGCCCCTGCCCACAGGCGCCACCCCAAGCGCCAGCTCCAGGAAGCGTGGCCAATGCGAGCTGCAGGGGCAACACCTGCAGGCAGGGGTGGCACACGGAGCCCCCTGGCTCCCCCTCCACCTAGAAGCCAGAGGAACATGTTGCCACTTCTTGGGAGCTGCCGGAGGTCAGCGCCACCAGGAGCCCGCACCCCAACCCCCTGTTCCAGTCCCGGAGCCCCCTCCCATACTCTGAACCCCTCAGCCCATACCCCCAGCCGGAGTCCTCACCCCTCCTGCACCCCAACCCAACCTGGTGAAAATGAGCGAGTGAGGATGGGGACAGCGAGCGATGGAGGAAGGGGGGATGGAGTGAGCAGGGGGCGGGGCTTCAGAGAAGGGACAGTGCAGGGGGGGGGGGGCAAGGGTATTCAGTTTTCTGCAATTAGAAAGTTGGCAATGCTAACTTTTCTGGAGCTGAGACATCCAGAAAAACAAACTGTCACAAGGCTCTATGAATGCATAGTAACCTTTTTCATAAAACTGTTAATGCACTGTTCTCTAATCCTCGATAGTCTAAACAGTTATAATAAAAACTTTGAGCAGCACAAGATTTCCAAGCTAGATTTTGATATAAAATACCATGAAGGCCAAAGTCGACCCGTACAGCCTTACATTGTAGCATTTGTTTTAAAAAAAATGCCAGTCACTCTTTCTCTACTCCCTGCCCATCACGGCATACCTTTGCACGCAAGCAGTGAAAAAGTGAAACTAAAAAGACTTTCAAACTCTCAACAGTAGAGAAGGGGATGCGGAAGAGAGGCAGAGGGAGGCACAAAAACTTTCCAGTGATCAAGGGAGAGAAAGCAGCAGGAGCTAGTAGGGAGGAAGCAAAAAGAAGTGTCCAGAAAAAGTGAAGAAAAAAAAAAAAAAAGCTAGCAAATGAGGGGAAAGAAGACAGACTGTAACAGTGCTGGAACCATGACTTATAACGGAAACAGAAACTACTAAGAAAGATGGGAAAGATGATTGTATGTACAGTGTGTGTGTCTATGTATGTATGTGTGATTTTATATATATCTCCACATGTGCACACGCACACACAAGGCTGAGTTGAGAGTGAGATAAAAGGGGAGCAAGAAGAATGCACTCATAGAAAAGGATTAAACACAAGCAGCAAGTTAAAGTATTTTTATAAAATAAATTATTGTGCATTTACGAATCGTCAGCTATTTGGTAGCGTAGCTTCGATACCATTTC
Organism: Malaclemys terrapin pileata; assembly: GCF_027887155.1. NCBI lineage: Eukaryota > Metazoa > Chordata > Testudines > Emydidae > Malaclemys > Malaclemys terrapin. The sequence goes on from NC_071505.1 coordinate 48,258,417, forward strand.
TTCATATGACAAATGTATGTGATTAATTTTTAAATGGCAGAATATTATCAAAAATAAATAAATAAATAAATAAGCAAGCAAGCTTAATAACCATTTTAAAGCAATGTGATTGGTGTAAAGTATTATTTCTGTTTCAAAATGCTGGAGGACCCAAATAAAGTGAGCTGTGGGAAGTAGAGGAAGGCAGGGATTGGGTATATAGCAAATGGAAGGATTGTGGTTATGGTGAGAACTCTCTCTCCTCTCCACCCCCATGCAACTATGGTAACCATTATTCTGCATCTACCTTGTTTATGCTCAATATCCTATCCCTTATTTCTTCCAAAATTTGCATAAAATGCCTTTTAAAGAATATTATCTGCATCACCAAAACATTCAAATGTTGTTTTTATATTACCAAAAATTTAGTTTCTGACTCCTGGTCAGCATTTTATGAGGCAGAGCAGACTACTGTATTTGACCTTTGCCCATGTTATGGGAAGGGCTGCCCAAGCAACTGATCCACCTTTTCAATATGTCTGATCTGTTCTATGACCATCTATCAGATGATCAGGGACCAGAGCACCAATAATAAGGGCTGTAGATAAACAAACTGCAATGCTGGACACAAGTCTGCGGAAGCCGCAATAACAGCATTCCTGCCTGGCAGAGAAGAACCAAAAGATGAGCAGGGAAGGAGGAAATTGTAGGCAGATTAAGAGGGACTGAAAGGCAAGACAAAGCAAAGTAGAGACAGGATAATTTTATTATTTCTATTTTAATTATTCAAACAACTTTAAATAAATAAAGGATATTAAAAATTATTTTATTTTATCTTTTTCACATCTCCTTAGGTTCCAATAGTTGTAATCTTTTAAAGATGAAAATTCACATTAGTTTCACACTTCCAAGTCTTGCTCCAGTACGACACACCTTACTAAATCTGGCTACAATTAAGACTACCACTGTATATGTAAGAGGACCTAATAACTTTTTCAGATTATGGGTGCATGTTGCTTGAGGCATTGTGAAGGAGTTAGTGTAAAGATCAATTGCAAAGACTTTTCCCAGACAAAAATCTTTCTTAAGACAGACTCAGGGATATAAAGATGTTATAAAGATAACATGAAAGACTTTACCAATTATATTAAGAACTTTTGAGGGAGGGGCAAATGATATTTTATAAGAACACTGTAATTACACACCAAAAAGCCAGGAAATGCTAACTAGTGAAACTATATAAATCTGGAAATATGGAAGTCTACTTTAGAATCACTCATAAAGCCTTAAATCTGCACCCCTGTCATCACCATCACCATCCAGTATACCTAATACATAATGAAACTTCTACGGGAGACTCAGTGTTCAGACCCTCAATCCATGACAGACTGGCCCCAAATCCTCTACTATCACTAACCACATTCTTTGCATCCGAAGAAGTGGGTATTCACCCATGAAAGCTCATGCTCCAATACGTCTGTTAGTCTATAAAGGTGCCACAGGACTCTTTGCTGCTTTTACAGATCCCGACTAACACGGCTACCCCTTTGATACACGTTCTTTGGAAATTCAAGCAAAATGAACATTGTCCATTAATGTATTGTAGTCCGAATTATATATTTACAATATTTCACACATCACATTCTGGGTTTAAAATGTATTTAATGATGAGTCATGCTTGACTAAGGCTATTTTATATAGTTCAATAAAATCCATGTTTTACCAGTTGATTAGAACTTACAGAGGACAGAATGCAGTAAAAAATTTGGTAGGATCTGTAATTTTTTCCACCCACATTATTTTCTCTTGTTCCCAATAAAGTAGGGGAAGAGGGATTTTTAGTGGGTTATGTCAAGGATTTTTCAGAGACATATATAAAACTACATTATGAAACTTATCCCAGCAAAATCTGGGCAGAGAAAATATACATTGTATGCTACAAATTGGGTAAGGATCATTAGGTTCCAGAAATTTTTTTAGATATATCTTCAATATTAAAGTCCATTATGATGTTAACCAAGACTGAGAAATGATTTTACAGTCACTTATCAAAACTGTTATCCAGACAATTCCTATCTCCTACCAAAACTTAGTCAGAAACATATGAATGAAAATTTCAAAGGTCAGCCAATTTGAGTAATTTTTGTGAAAAAGTGATAATTTATTTCAAATATTGGAAGTATTTTGTCAGCCTTAAATAATTTAGCAATTACTCAACAGATTTTACTCTAACTTCCCAAAAAATTAACACACCCACCCACTCAAGAAACACCCCCACATACACAGGGACCAAGCATGGACATTTTTAAGATCAAATGGAGAATATTACGGGATAACAAGAAAGTATAGTTTAGACCGGGCTCTTAAACTCAATTTACCTTAGGGCCAGTGCAAGTCCTCAAAACCTCCCAGCGGGCCAATAATGTCACTGAAAATGGTGTTCAGAAAAGAAAACGTTTATATTGTATTTTTTATTTTGAATTTCTTAGAAATAATAAAACTGTCATTCAACTTTATACAATTCTTCGCTTGCCAGACATCTGGCAATGCTTCAGTTCTTGTTTGTTGATGTTTGGCCTCAGTGACTGAGCAGTTGAAACCTTCAGGATTGCAGCAAGTTGTGCATCAGAGAGTTGTGTTCAGTATTTTGACTTGTTTATATTCATTGTAAAAAAAAAGTGATGCTGCCTCCACAGCTGACTCTGCCTGGCAACTAATGATGCTGCCTCCATGGTTGACTCTGCCCGGTGACTAGTGATGGTATCTCTGTCCGTCTCCCCCAGCCAATGGGAGCTGTGGGGGGTGGCAGCGTGTATGCATTCCTCTCTCCTCCACAGGCCACAGTGGAGAGGTTCTCGAGCCGCAGATGGCCCGCACGCCTGGACTTTTGAGACCCCTGGTTTAGACTGTTTTGCAACCTGGCCTATAGTGCCCATTATCAAGCAAACAATGGAAGATTGCCACATACAGTCCTCCCAGAGAGTAATTTAGTAGCGTATGTGGCATTCCACATATAACATATTTGTAAGTTGAGCAACATGTACCAGTCAGGGGGAAAATATAAAATTTTTCTGTTATAGCAATGCACATTCTGAGTTAAAAGTAGTCCCAGTGTTGGTCAACAGGCAGGCTGGAGTTAAAGCCCTATTCAAATATTATAGCTTTTTAATTTTTTTAAATCCCATTATAGTCTTAACACCTATTAAGGCTATATTTTCCTGAACGTGAAAATAACTTCTCATTTTTTTAGTAATTATATTGATACTAATTTTAAAGAGATACATTATCAGGTTAAGAATTATTCTTTAAAACTAAATACTCTAATAATATTTTTCTGAAGCAAATTCACTTATTAAACCTGAAAGAGCCTTTAATATCTAATTCACTTTTCACAATTTATGTTGTATACTTTTTGCAATTCAGTTGCCTTAGAAAATTAAAATGGAATAGTCAGCTTCCCTTTTGTGTATAGGCTGTTTCCCATCAATTTTACATTTGACTTCTCATGTATTAGCAAACTGCTGAAATGTCTGGGTTGCAAACACTGGAGAGGAATGATAATTTGTTGGGGGGGTTTCTTTTTTTAATTCATTAGATTTTATTATTTTATGCAAGCATTTTTATGAGACCTTGCCTTTTAAAAAGTTTATTTTTACATAGGCTAAAGTTTGAGCTAAATTTGATCCTACAGTGTACCTCTAATAACAGTCAGATTTTATTTTAAACATATTACTTGCTCTGCAGATGACTACAGACACCATCACAAATTTTACAAGCAAATAGATTAGTTGTCTATGGTCTCAGACAAATAGATATTTCAAGTCCTGTTGATATCTGAAGATACAACAACAGCCTGCTCTCACTTGCCTACATATACCCACACAAATAGTGATCAACATTGTGCTACACCTCATATTTTGCTACTCTAAGCGGGCTGTTTCTATAGTTTTATATAATCTCAAACACACATAATAAAACCTGGAACTTAATTGGAAATCACAAAAAAACACACCACACCAGTACAGCCTTAATGAACATGAGCATTAATAATAGAGTAGTCAAAGACACAGAGGGGGCCTGGGCACCCATAGACTTTCCTAGAAGACCAGAGGACATCCAATCTTTATAGATTGCAAGCTCTTCAGGGTAGGCACCTTGTCTTCCAGTATGCGTAAGCAGTGCCTCAGATAGGAAAAATGTTGCAAACAGCATCAACCTTTGCACATTGAGTTTCTTGATCTAACCAAAGCTTTCAACATGGTCAAATGCACTGCCCTCTGGCAACTGCTCTCTAAATTTGGATGTCCGGATAAAATTTCATGATCATTTGGCAATGCCACAAACCACATTTAGAAGAGTTAATGTTGATGGTGATCTAACAAACCCATTTCCAATCACAAATGGGGCGAAGCAAGGATATGTCCTTGCTCCTAGCTTTTTTGGTTTATTCTTCACTGTAATATACTCGAGGAACACTCCAAGACTCTTCAAATGGAGTCTTTATCCGCTTTCACACTGGTAAGCTCTTTAATCTCTATCATCTACATGTGAATACCAAGGTGATCGAAGCATTGATCCAGGAACTACTCTACCCCAATGATTGTGACTTCGTAGCACATTCTGAAGCAGCACTACACGACCTTACAAACTGCTTTGCTGTGGCAGCTCAGAACTTTGGCCTTACCATCACTCAAATAAAAACTATGTACTAGCCAGCTCCTCAATGACCTTATCAAGATCCATATACAAGTCTGGAAGGTACCATGCTCCAAGTCGTCAGACAGTTTAGTAATCTCAGCAGCATGTTAAACTATCATATGACAATCAATCACAAAGTGGATATGCAAATAAAGAAATCCAGTGCCACAATATGGTTTCCTTTATCACTGAATCAGAAAGCAACATGGAATCTCTGTAAAACAGACAAAAATCTAAGTGTATAATGCTGTTGTCCTAATGACATTGCTCTACAGGGTGAAACATGGATCTGTTATTAATGGCACATTAAAAACCTTGACAGTTTCCAATTGCAATACTTATGATGACTGCTGGGCATCAAATGGTAGGACCAGCTGTCCAACAGGGAAGTCTTGGCAAAAGATAGTTTGGTTGGTATTGAGGCTCACTTGATTTGCACCCAACTGAGATGAACTGGTCATTTAATTTGTATGCCTGAGAATCATCTAGCAAAACAAATTCTATATTCTGAATTACGCTCCAGCAACCGTAACTCTGAAGAGCAGATAAAACACTTCAAAGACACTCAAACAAAATCTGCACAAGATGAATATTTCTGATTCGATCTTTGATAAACTGGCATCTGACCACATCAGATGGTAGCACACAATAAGTGTGAGTGTCCACAACTTTGAGGAGAACCACATTGTGCAGCTCGAAGCACAGGGCCAGGCATGGAAACAACATGCAACTCAATTAACACTGGCAAGCAAATGGCTCTGTGGACAGTCCGGCAAATGTTGTTCTTCCCAAATTGGTTTACTGAGCCATGCAAAGCCCCATTAGTACAAACTGTGATTGTTGATGTCACCCTTGAAATTGGGGTGACCAGTATTATTAGTAGGCAGTGCCTCACACACTGCGGGGACTACCAGAATGCAAAATAAATTAATAACGTTCAGAGATCCTTCTATCCTCTGGACAGTCAGAATTCAGATTCACATAATCACTCATTAACTTGCAGTGGGAATTGGGGATCTAAGTCCCCTTAGACGATTGCTAGTTTGTCACTCAGGACAGGTCACAAACACAGAAGTGTTTATAAAAGACTAGGAAGTAAACTACTAATCTGGCTCTCTCATTTTAAGAATTAAGAACATAAGAATGGGCATAGTAGGTCAGACCAATGGTCCATTTAGCCCACTATGCTGTCTAGCAGATGGTGTGATATGCTTCATAGGAATGAATAGAATAGGGCAATTATCGAGTGATCCATCTCCTGTCATCCAGTCCTACCTTTTGGCAGTCAGAGGTTTAGGGATACACAGAGCATGGGGTTTGCTAATAGCCTTTGGGGGAACCTACTCTCCAGGAACTAAATTTAATTTTTTTTTTTGGCCTTTGCAAAATCCCCTGGCAATGAATTCCACAGGTTGACTGTGCATTGTATGAAGTAGTACTTCCTTATATATGTTTTAAGCCTACTGCCTACTAATTTCATTGGGTGACCCCCTGGGTCTTGTGTTATATGAAGGGGTAAATAACACTTTCCTATCCACTTTCTCCATGCCATCAATTGTATAGACCTCTATCATATCACCTTTTAGTTGACTCTTTTCTGAGCTGAACAGTCGCACTCATTTTAATCTCTCCTCACATGGAAGCTGTTCCATACCACTAATAACATTTATTGCCTTTCACTGTACCTTTTCCAATTCAAATATATATTTTTTGAGATGGGGCAACCAGATCTGCATGCAGTATTCAACGTATTCAACCTCGGATTTACATAGTGGCATATAATAAAACAGAAAATATCAATCTCTTTCCTAATGGTTCCTAGCACTGTTTGCTCAATGTGTAGCATGTGTCTAAAAAGCTGATATTTTCAGAGAACTGTCCACAATGACTCCAAGGTCTCTTTCTTGAATCGTAACAGCTAGTTTAGATCCCATCATTTTGTATGTATAATTGGAATTATGTTTTCCAGTGTGCATTACTCTGCATTTATCAACATTTACTTTCATCTGCCATTTTGTTGCCCAGTCACCCAATTTTCTGAGCTCCTTTTGTTACTCTTCGCAATCAGCTTTGGATTTCCTGAGTAATTTTGTATCGGCTGCAATCTCTGCCACCTCACTATTTACCCCCTTTTCCAGATCATTTATGAATATGCTGAACAGCACTGGTCCCAATACAGTTACTGGGGAAATCCCACAATTTATCTCTCTCCATTCTAAAAAATGACCATTTATTCCTAGCCTTTGTTTCCTATGTTTTAACCAGTTACTAATCCATGATCCCACTTATCCCATGACTGCTTACTCTGTTTACGAGACTTTGTCAGACGCTTTCTGAAAGTCCAAGTACACCTCTACCTCGATATAATGCTGTCCTCGGGAGCCAAAAAAATCTTACCACGCTATAGGTGAAACCGCATTATATTGAACTTGCTTTGATCCACCGGAGTGCGGAGCGCCCGCCCCCCCCCCCTCCCGGAGCACTGCTTTACTGCGTTATATCCGTATTCGTGTTATATCGGGTCACGTTATATTGAGGTAGAGGTGTACACTATAAAACTGGATCACCACTGTCCATGTGCTTGTTGAGACCCCCCCCCACATAATTCTAATAGATTGGTGAGGCATTATTTCCTTTTACAAAGGCCGTGTTGACTCTTGTCCAACATATCATGTTCATCTACATGGCTAATAATTCTGTTCTTTACTACAGTTTCAACCACTTTGCCTGGTAGTGAAGTTGGCTTGCCAGCCTGTAATTGCTAGGATCACTTTTGGAGCCTTTTCTTAAAAAATTGGCATTACATTTAGCTATCTTCCAGTCATCTGTACAGAGGCTGATTTAACTGATAGACAGAATTCACTGTGGTATGTAACCTATATATGCATGCACACACATATATTATATGGAAGACGCATTAACAGTCTTCAGCTATGTAACCTACATCAAGTTATGCTATAAAACACACAAAAAATACATATAAATTAAAATGATAAAGGCTAACCATTACTGCAATAGTTCACGTTCATGACTTTTGGGGGAGGGGGGGCAAAAATGTATTCTAAAAGTACAAATCATGTATGATCATGTTTTTGTACAGTATGTAATTTGTTGTCTGCAATGCTAAATATTGCAAATTGAAACCAGTATTATTGAAAATAGCAGACTGAAGCCATGCTTACTCAGGGAATCCATAATATTTCACACTGAATTTGGTCACATTTTTTATTCCTCTTTCACTTTAAAGGCACAAGACAAATATACATGATATTTTCCAATTAAGAGAAGTAATTACAATTACAGTGAACTATTTTTAAAACCAATTCAGCATATAATAGTTTTGGATTAAGTTTATCTTACATCGTACCAACAACAGACACTATTCTGAAATGTATCTAGAATTTACTTTATATTCAAAACATGGCAAATGTATCTGGAAATCCCAAACTATATGCAGAATTTATGATTGTCATCCTAGCAACCAGGCAAAGTGCTGTTGAGGCGGGCATGCAGTTATACAGAAACAAAAGGCCTCAAATAATCTTGGCCATTAGTATACGTAGCCTATGTGCGTCAACACTGTGATCACCCAGCGCAGCATCGAAGTGCATGTCCACACTAACCCTCCACTTTGAACTAAGATACGTGAATAACATAGCTGAAGTCGAAGTACCTTAGTTCGAACTTACGGCGGATCCAGACGCGGCAGGCAGGCTCCCCCGTCGACTCCGCGTACTCCTCTTGCGGAGCAGAAGTACTGGCATCGACGGCGAGCACTTCCGGGATCGATTTATCACGTCTAGACAAGACACGATAAATCGAACCCAGAAGATGGATTGCTTACTGCCGGACCGGAGGTAAGTATAGACGTACCCTAAGGTTCCTGCTGGAATCATGACTGCTACTATATACGCTAGTTGTGGCCATAACAAAAACAAACAAAAAAAAACACCTTCTTCCACATTCAGTCACCTGGAAGGTTACACACTATGGAAACTAGCCATGGTGGTTAAACCACCGCAACTCATTCTATCTGGGGTTGTGGATTAAAAACCAAGAAATTTTCAATTTATACAGAATGCAGCAGCCCCCCCTTTTTAAGCGAAAAAGGCTACAAAGTGCACATCACTGGCACTTTGCTAATTCTACTGGCTTCCAATATCTGGTTCAGTTCAAAGTCCTGGTTCTAACCTTCAAGGACCTTAACTGATAAGAACCTGATTATCTCAGATACTGTCTTACCATCCAAGTCAAATGTACTCAAGGTAATAGGTTTGCGCCACAGCTCAAAGAGCCGAGAAGCTGATAAGAGTCCAGGGTGAAATTCTCCAGAGTAAGGGGCAGAGCATGCTCAGCTGAGGGACCTTGGAATATCTTACAGCAAAAAATAAGAATGATCCCAAAATGAACCCTTTCCAGGTACAATCTAAAGCCTACCTTTTTGCAAAAGCCTTCCTCACAATAGGAAAGAACAACTCATCCACATTTCTCATTAGAAGAAAAGGGGGGGGGGGGAGAGAGAATCTAAACAATCAGAGCTCAATCATCAGAGAGTAGTGATGAATAGAATCCATTATGGAGAAATATAATGTGACTCCATTGGTTGTGCTACCTCAGAACTGTGATGAGCATATTAGGAATATTCAAGATTTTTATTCTGTCTGGTGTGTACTGCTGTTAATGGCTTACGATTTCTCACTTGCATTTACCAGTTTACAGCAACTGCACTTGTATCCAAATCTTCTAAATTCTCCTCCTTTAGACTTGATGCACCTGTATCAGGACTAAACTCAAGTGCCATAGAAAGGACCAATTAAGAGCCCACTCTAGAATACAAGAAGCACATAATGCAGTAACCTGCCCCAAGCTGACTAAGCCCTTAAACTTCTCATTCAAGATCAGAATTCCCACAACTGGTGTACAATCTAAGATCAAGCTTATCAGAAGAACTGTATATAGTACAAGACATATAACCAATATAATACAAGACGTATAACTTGTCCTGTGTTGTCTTTTTAAAATAAAGTTAATCAATCAAAATTAATGTTTTGGTACTTACTGGTTGAAAAGTGTCACAATAAGTCACATTATTCATCCTTATGTAGTGCTGAAAGGATTAGCTTATGCTCAACATTTTGAAATACAGTGATTTCAAAAGTATGCACTTTGTGAGCAATCTTAGTATTTGGTAGGTCATCAGCCTTTTGGGTGCCAAACTCTTTTCTCCACTTCACTGTAATAGTTCACTTGAATAAACAATATAATAGATTTAGTTTCAGATAAGGAATTAAACAACCGGCTGGGAAGAACAAATTAAAATACACATGGCATTAGGCCAGTCAGTACATACTGGAGGAGATCTGAGAGTTGAGAGAGAGGAAGCACATTAGAGGGAAAAGCAGAAGTTAGTAAAGGAGGTGTATGGTAGATGGGTGAGAGGTTAGGGTGATCTGGTTAAAGGAGAAATCGCTTAGGTATCCCAAGAAGTGGCTACACATAAAGGTGCTCCTAGACAAAACTACTAAATCTATTGTCTGGACACACTTCCTCTGAAAATGTGTTAAACGTCTCAAAGAGGATCAAACATTCAAGATCATATCCTAGATGCCTTTATTTGAATGTCTGGGCACTGAAATAAACAAAGCTGGACTGTTTATTTCAGGGGTCGGCCACCTCTGACACGCAGCTCGCCAGGGTAAGCACTCTGGCGGGCCAGGCCAGTTTGTTTATCTGCCGCGTCAGCAGGTTCAGCCGATCACGGCTCCCACTGACCGCGGTTCGCCATCCCAGGCCAATGGGGGCTGCGGGAAGCGGCGAGGGCCAAAGGCCAGTTGGAGCCGCGGTCGGCCGAACCTGCCGATGCGGCAGGTAAACAAACTGGCCCGGCCCACCAGGGTGCTTACCCTGGCGAGCCGCGTGCCAGAGGTGGCCGACCTCTGGTTTATTTAGGCACACTTCTGGTCACATGCTTGCTCATGCACTGCATCTATCCCATTTGGAACATTCGGCAATTACATCTTTAAGGATGCGGATGGACTACTTAGGATCAGTATGCTATTTTCATTCATTTTTCTATTAATCTAATTTTTAAAGCATTTTAGACTTACAAAGTAACTAGCCATCATAGAGGATTTGCCAACTCTGAAGTTTGAAAACAGCCATTTGAGTTACTCCAAGCACTAAGACATTTTTTTAAACAGAAAAAGATTTTTCATTCTCATAACTTTAAACCAGTTTAATACACTATAAGATTTCTAAAAAAAATTCATCTTCAAGGGATCATTCTAAAATCAGACACTATAATGTGAGTTATAAAAATGTCCTATTTTTAAATTGTATCATATAACGTACCAAAAAACAAAAATACTGCATTGCAAATACCGAAATAGACCTTTTCCTTTAGCAATTGTTTTCATTAATTAACTGTAGAAAATAAAATCTGTGTAAATTTGAGTAACAGAGAAGATAATAAATCTCCTAGAATAATATAATCACACCACCTTCCTTACCTCCTTTTCTTTAATTAAGATAGTGGGCACCACAATGTACATAGTAGTTTATCCCCCCAGAGATGGATGAAGTATCCCTTTCCCAAGAGAAGAACCCTTATGCAGGATGCTGTTTAGTAGAGGAGAAAGAGGCAATTGAAGCAGAGAAATGATGGATAGCAATGACCTTTCTATCTGTAAAACATGGGCATATTTTAGGCTATTTAATTTTCAGAATTGGATTATTATTAATCAATTATTCATGACAATTTGAATCTATGGGAGATGATTTTTGTTTTCTTAAATATCACAAAGCTAAGGTCCTTCTTGAGAATGAGAACGGATATTAAATCCTCACAAGTAAATAACGATCAAGTCACTGAAACTCTCCCCCCATCTCATACACATTCTTTTTCCTACATAAATCGTACATTAATGATGACTTTTCATTTTCTGTAAGACTTGTCTAAAATCTACCTACTTAATCCTTTTGAATGTTGTTTTGACTATAAAAAAGACGTTTTCTGTGCCAGTATAGTTTGAGTATTAAACTGCAGAAGCCACTGTAGTTTGGGATCGGTGAAAGAATGTACACTCCGTCTCTGACTGGGGAAGAGAAGCACTGCCACAAGCAGTGCTGTTGCATCATAGCCTTTTCCACAGACAAATGCAGTTAAACTTAAGCACCTTTTTTAATTTCAGCTTAACAGGGGGAAAAACATACAGAGCCTTTGAAAGGTGTGGGTGCACAGCAATGGGCAAGGACAAGATAGGATTAATGGGCTCAGCATATATAGCTATGGGGTGTATGTGAAAGGGTGTATGAGTGATTGTGAATGTTTTTTCCTGGCTGGCCCAGCCTATTTTCTGCATATCTGGATAGCGGAATTTCTGTTCCCAGAGCACTGATGTTCCATCAGGCATCCCTCCCCCAAGTATCAAAGAAGGGTTGCTGAAGAAGTAGAGTCTCCATAAAGGATGTCTGACTACTCCGATGGGGGGGGGGGGGGGGGAAGAGCTACTAGCTGGTATTTAAACACGCAACTAAGGAAGAAGGCAAACCTGATATGAGGCTGGCTTTAGAACAGCTTCATTAGAGGAATAGTATCCTGAATGCTTGCAAAATCCTGAAATAAGAAGGCCGAGGGTGATTCTCTGTGTAAGGAAAAAGGTTTATAATCGTTTCTGGGATTTTTCAAGGCTATAAAATCCTGGCTGATCAAAAACTCTAGGAGCTGCTAGTGCAGAGAGGAACTCTCTTACAACAGGAGCAATATAGAGCTACCAAATTCAAGGCTGGAGTAGACTGATTACAGGAGATTACCATCTGAAAGATGAAGTCCAGAGGAGGGCCTCAAAACCAAGAACTTGGTGTGAGAGGGTTGCAATGTGGTAATACAGAGTTCTTGGCCTGCCTCAGAAGAAGACAATGGTTCTTCCAGGTTGTGAGGCTAGATTCAAACATTCTGCTACCTGCCTAGCTAATTATACTAGAAGAGCTATAGCTATGTTTTGACCCACTGGGCAAAGTGTTGCAGATGCAAATACTAACTATTGGGTGACTAACCACTTGATAAGCATCATACACACAGAATTCACTTGTGAGAACACACAACATGTAAGTGCAAAAAAATTCACTTACAACAGAAATGGTGGGCTGAAACTCTCTTCCAGACCACTCATGCTTGGATGCTTTCCTTCCCACTACTGTTTGTATGTTTCTCTTCATAGACTGCAAGCTCTTTGGACCGGACCTTTTGCCCTCCTGCACACATGGGCAGTGCCTAGCACACTGTTGGCAGTATGAAATGCAAAACAAACAAACAAACAAGGTTGGGCTCCTTCCTTCCTCCAGGCAATTAAAGAATTCACACTAATCTGTCACTGGCTCTAATGATTACCAGTTAGATTGATTTGTATTATTCTCTTCCAATGAGGATGAAACTGAAGAAACTAAAGAAAAAATGCAAGAAAAAAAGTATGTCACAGCATGCATTTTATAACATTTCAGTGTTAGATAGCTAACTTCATGCATAAGTGTTATACTGGGCTGGATGGACCTTTGGTCTGACCCAGTATTGCCATTCTTATGTTCAGTTTATTAATTCTGCCAGGTAACGTGAATTTACAAATGCAAATGAGCAATGATAAAAATAGTGAACTCGTTACACAGAGTCCCTAAAATTCTAATCTATTGTACTATATGTGGATCAGTAAAACTGACGGATGAATTTAGTTACATACACAGCAGGATAAACATCTGTAAAAAAGAAAAACTTGGAAAATTAACAGATGGAAACATTTAGAATATGAAAACTAAAAGGTTCTTATTACAAAAGGAGACATGTATCAACTGTGTGGGTGGACAAAACAATCCATATGGAAAAAGAGAAACTGAATCATTAGAACAGTGGTAAATAGATGGCAAGACTCTTGAACAAAAATTACAATGTGTCCTTTGTTTAAAATTAATTTAAAAACACAAAAAGCTAATTATTTGACTAGGCAGTGTAATGTAAATTTTCTTATTTAAAATATAACCATATGCTAAAACACTGTTTACTTCTAGACCCAGACTTATTTTTATATACAATATTTCTTGAATTTACTTGAATAATACAATATACTTGGCTGAATCATTGTCATGCTTAGCTGAAGTACTTATTATTAAGATGATAAACAGCGTTTTAGACACACAAGGTTCTCTTTATTGTACTTGTTCTGTTATTCAAGCTTCAATTATCAAGAAGACCAATGTATAAAACTTTTACAAATAGCACTTGCGGTATGTAATTGAGTCAAATACTGTTCATGCGATGTAAAAGCTACGTCTCTCCTCATGCCCACAACTGATGAACAGTGAGAAAATCTGCTTTAGTATTATGATTTTTACTACTTTTTCTTGGAGGATCACTTTGCTCTGCATTAAGAAAATTAAGGAAAAAAACAATGGTGAAATAAAAAATGAGTATTCATTATCTCACAACAGTTATTCACACATGCTTCGTCATAAGACAGCACTTTACTGCTATATGAAACTCAAATAGAAAGGATGGGAGCTTTAGAGGTATTCAGCACTGACCTAACTCTGCTGTCACTGAAGTCAATGGTAAAACTGATATTGACTTCAATGCAAGCAATTAGGCCAATGCCAAATCCTTTTGAAAATCCTAATAAATATTTTGGTGGATGTTTATCCTACTCCATTCTTATCAATGATGAGATGATCCCTCCCATTACTCAGGCTTTCAATCATGGTGTCATTTTAGACTCTCCTTACTTCCATGCACTTGATAATTCCTGCTGCTTCTTACTATACCATATCTAGAAAAAAAATCATCCTTCTGTCTCCAATCCAATTGCCAAGAACAGAATCCACTCACTAGTTTTTATGTCTTGACTACTGCAACCTTCTGCTATACCATTCTCTCTCCACTGCCGTTCAGTCCATCTAAAATATTGCTACCAAGTGATTTTACTTTCCCAGAACTCTAGGCCTTCCTCCCCAATCTCTTTTCTAATCCCACAAAAAATTCAAACTTCTTCTCTTAACCTACAAGGATCCCCGTACTCCTCCTTCTGCGAACAATTCTACCCTCATCTCCTCCACTACACCCATCTCCCTCTTTGCTCACTCTCAACTCTGCATCTTCTTGCCTGTCACCATTACATTTAGAACATCACTCTCTTCCTTTCCAAACCCTTTTAACATCCACTTTTTCCAAAGAGCTTTTTTCCAGTTATGGCTACCAGCTACTCTGCTTTTCTAAGGCCTAAAACTTAGGTCGACCTAGCTACATCACTCAAGGGTGTGAAAAATTCACACCCTGAAAGACGGAGTTATGACAACCTCAGCCCCAATATAGACACCACTAGATCCACAGGAGAATTCTTCCATTGATCTAGATTCCACCTCTCAGGGGAAGGGGGAGGAATTTCCTACAGCAATGGAAAAATCTCTCCCATTGCTGAAGCAAATGTCTGCACTACAGGCGTACAGCTGAAGGTTTGCGTCTGTAGAGCTTGTAGTGCAGACACACCTTAATACTCGGTAGAGTATTTTGAACTGCCCTAGCTTATACCCCGATACTGATAGTCCTTTGGGATAAGGAACCTGTTAATTGTGGCACAGCTCTCCCACCATACTGCTTTACATACACTTATGTCACCATATATAACAGTGGTTCTCAAACTATTGTACTGGTGACCCCTTTCACAGAGCAAGCCTCTGAGCGCGACCCCCCCTTATAAATTAAAAACACTTGTTTATATATTTAACACCATTATAAATGCTGGAGGCAAAGCGGGGTTTGGGGTGGACGCTGCCAGCTCACGACTCCCCATGTAATAACCTCGCAACCCCCTGAGGGGTCCCGACCTCCAGTTTGAGAACCCCTGATATATAACAACTATTACCACAAACTATGAAAAATGTACAGATTTACCTTTAGATAAATTTAAGCTTTCCTAAGAAACACCTAACTAGTAATAGAATACATCCAAGATACAGCAAAATATTTATGGAGTTATCTAAAAAAGGGAGAAGTTGATATTTCAAGAGAGACTTTTATTCAGCTGCTCAGAGAGGGGAGCAGATGGGACCACACAAGGGAAAAGAAATGCTTAATTATGGAGAGTTCTGAGGACTAGAGTAGCACAAATTTATCCTACTGAAACTCCGCTGAAGAAGGACAATACATGCAGACTGTGACGCAACTATGACCTTTAAGCGGATGGTCAGTCCACATTGCTCAGGTTGAAAGTAGATGCGAAATGCTGCTTCAAGCTTATTCAATTTATGAATATACCTTATAATTAGAGACATTTCCCCATGCTACCACTCCCTTAACTTTCAAAAGTTCAACTATTCACAGAATGTTAAAGTAAACACAGTATTAGCACTAACAATTATTAGCAAAACATTTTATCTTTAAACATGTGCAACTTTCAGGATACACTGGGCAGTGCATAAACATTGACTGAAAAGAGAAAATGGAAATAGCCTTACGTTCTTTATTTAAAATAAATTATAGACCGAGGTGCAGCTTGTAAAAGCTATCTAGTGTTAATCCCTTACCAATCATGCTTTAAGATATGTTTTACAACATTCTTTTAGTTCTGTGTCTGCCAAGGCTACATTTTGTTATGCAAGACCTTTCTGCAAGCGTGCTACTTTAGGACTTGAAATTCCTTATGAACTTGTAGAATGCTGTTGCTCAATATATCTGAATGGAAGCTCTAGCTTTAGAGAAAGCTGCTCTGAGCCTAGTTTACTCTGCCACTTAAACATGTAACTTAAACCTACGGTGATAGTACCTAGTAAAGTTGCACACTGCAACTAGTTTGTCTGCTACATAAACTCATCTTGTCATGAACTTATAGGCAAAGTACATCATATCACATAATATTATGTCTTAAAAAGGTAAACTGTACAGGAGTTCCTTATTGTACTGTTATGCAGAGACACTCAAATCACCAAAACATCTTGTTTATGTCTTGGTTTCAACCTCTTGCTGATAATGCTGACAGGAATCATTTCAGGGAAGAAATTCTGTTGACATACATTATGGTTGCAACATAATTGATTTGACACATTTAACTGAGTCAACAGTCAGTACCCCATTAGACTAGTAAAGCAAGCCTAAACGACAGCAATTTGTTCTGGAAATACTTACTTCTGATGAGGTCACCATCAGTGCGATTTCCCCAGACAGACTGGTCTTGTATCTCTGGTTGTATGCTTTGGTTATTGGAAGGTGGTGTTATGTCTCTCTCTCCTGCAGCTGTATTCACTTTGTCACATTTTTCTAAATCAAAGAAAAACATATTTTAATTTCAAATCACTGATAACAGTAGTAAGTATTGTTATTCTCCCTTTTAAATAATTCACAATAATGTTAGTTTTCAACCAGTTTTCCCATCATTTTTGCTCATAAGATTAGTTCTTTAATGAAAGTCTTTCAGTGGGCTTGCATTTTACATGTTCACATGCAAATATACTTTAAGAAAACAGTTGAATGGCAAACTGTGTTTCAAGTTTAACAAAGTTTATTTACCTTCCAAAACAACATTTTCAGATAAAACCTGGTGTACAAACTACTTGCTATGTCTGAATTTCATAAAAGCTACAGGAACTGTGTCAAAGGTCTGAGATTCAACATATGACTAAGGTCTTTTATTGACTAATAGCCAAAACTGAAGGAGACAAAAATCCCATGGTAACAGAACTTTCAGTTGTTGTTTTTTTAAAGATATGAAAAGCCATTGTTGAATTAAAATGAATTTCTAATCAAATTTACAAAATGCTGTTCTTTCTGTAATAAACATGCTCCAACCGTAAGGAAGCTTACTTCACGGTGTTGGCCAAGAGACTTTTAAGCCTTCTTTACAAATACTATGGAATTCAACAGTAATATGTTCACATGTAGCTTCCCATATGAAGTTTCTTCCCGCTGACAAGCACTGACCCATATTTTCACTCCCCAAAATAAATGAAAGCTTTCATAGGTATCTTCCATAGGCAATTATTTTATTCACAACACATCAGTCACTGATAGATCACCAGTCTAAAAATCTATATTCCATGTTAAAATGGTTCATAAAATACTGCACTTAGATTTCAAGTTGAAGTAATATTTCAAACTGCATAACATTTTTGAAATGTGTTTTATAATGTGTGCTATTTAAAGCTATTTTAAAATAAAGTGAATTGCCACTTGTTGAATAAGTGGGGGGAAATGGCATGAAATTCTTAATGTTGTTACCTTTATTAATTTACTGTATCTCTAGCACACAGATAACAATTTAAATCATTTTAAAAGATTTTGCTCTTAAACTAACCAGAGTAGCAAAATTAAGAAGATTATGACACCAATCATGAATTGCTGGAAAACAATTCACTGTGCAGCGGTAACTGTTTTGTATAAGATGTGATGGTGCACAACCCTATTTAAAATCTTGATGTAGTAGATGATATTAAACAACAGTCCTACTGAAAGAATAACTGTATTTTGGGGCAGTCAAAATTCCAAATTAAATTTTAGTCAAGTGAACGGGAATTCCGAGTGTAGAACCAACCATAAGAGTGAAATTTCCTTAGATGTCACCACACTTACAGCAGTTTTCATTCAGTCTTAAGTAGACATCTTCCCAATATCAAAAGTCTGCTATGGTCAGTGGAATAGTTCATAATTCATTACCTTTACTTTTACTTTTCTATTAGTTTTATACTCATTTCCCAACTTCTTTTCATTGCTGAGGATTAAACCATACTTGAATTCTCTCATTTTTGTTTCCTCTGTTTGAAAAACTATGATGGTATATACAGTATACCACTGCTAGCCAGCACTACTTAATTGGCTAGTCTGTGAACCAATCCTGAAATTGTGAATAAATTGTTAACATCAGGAGAACAAAGGTACAACATTTAAGAAAGGAGTGTGGTAATTAATCAGTAAAATAACTCTTGATCTGAGGATTATCCAAAAATGAATATCTTAAATTGCTGAAGGGATATCAAAGGACAGATGCAGCATAACACCATTAACTTCACCAAGTGAGGGTCTGCCCCCAAATGTCCATAGACAAAGTCTATCCCAACATTTTTTCAAATTTCACAGTGAAAGTAATAACCATTGGCTTCTCGTTTCCCTCTCCTTCCTACCCCCCCCCCCACCCCAGCAGAATATCTAAATTTATTTATTTAATGGGAATTTTCCCCATAATTGAGATCTTAGGCTTCCTGGATTGCATTATTAGGCTTCAAATAATGGAGAAAAATCTTGGATTCTATATTAGACTAACACCTGTCAGGAATGGTCTAGATAAGTCCTACCATGAGTGTGTTTTGTTATGAAATATACCTGAAAGCAAGATCAATAAATTAAAGCATTACAATGACTATTACCAACAATCCAAGCAAATGCTTAAACCTTGGTTGATGTGTCATACCTACTCAGAAAGTTTTCCCAACAGAGCCTAAAGCTGATATGAGAGCAATGGCATGCTCAGGCGGTAAACAGGTGCACTCCTTTTTCATGGGTTTTCTGTAGGAACTTATAACACGTTTGAACCAGAAAAAAGTTTGGTCTTGAGATTTCTCTCTCTGTATACTAGCCTTCTCTTCTCCATTACATCCTTCAGCCTATATGAAATTAACCCCCAAAATTGAGAGCCAGTAGGAAAAAGAGATGCTCTTCAACTCAGCTTATTTCCAAACTCTAACATCCTAGATATTTTGTTTGATATTCATTAGAATGCGTTCATCCAAAAAAAACAATCTCTCTTCAAAACTTCTGTAAGTTTTTTCAAATGATACAATAAAAGCATCATACCCTTTCCATGGTTATTACTGTTATTCAATTGTATTACACTACTCAAGATCAAGTCCTTCTTGTACTAGGAACTGCTGCTTTAAAAAAAAAAAAAAAAAAAAAAACAGTCCCCAAGAGCTCAGAACTAGACCCACAAAAGTACTTATCCATTACAACTTTTAGCTGACCTGCTTCTCAGTAGAATCCTTGGATTTAGGCCGCAAAACTGGCGATTAGGTGCCTAAATCCCTTTGTTGATCTAAGGCCCTGACAGAATCATAGAAACGTAGGACTAGAAGGGACCTCGAGATGTCATCTAGTCCAGTCCCCTGCACTCATGACAGGACTAAGTATTATCTACACCAGTGTTTCCCAAACTTGGGACACCACTTGTGTAGGGAAAGCCCCTGGTGGGCCGGGCCGGTTTGTTTATCGCGGCCTCCAGTGGCCGCGGTTTGCTGCTCCAAGCCAATGGGAGCTGCTGGAAGCGGCGGCCAGGGGCTTTCCCTACACAAGCGGCGTCCCAAGTTTGGGAAACACTGATCTAGACCATCCCTGACAGGTGTTTGTCTAACCTGCTCTTAAAAATCTCCAATGATAGAGATTCCACAACCTCCATAGGCAATTTATTCCAGTGTTTAACCACCCTGACAGTTAGGAATTTTCTTCTAATGTCCCACCCAAACCGCCCCTGCTGCAATTTAAGCCCATCGCTTCTTGTTCTATCCTCAGAAGTTAAGGAGAACAATTTTTTCTCCCTCCTCCTTGTAACAACCTTTTATGTACTTGAAAACTGTTATCATGTCCACCCTCAGTCTTCTCTTCTCCAGACTAAACAAACCCATTTTTTTTCAATCTTCCCTAATAGCTCATGTTTGCTAGACCTTTAATCATTTTTGTTGCTCTTCTCTCGACTTTTTCCCAATTTGTCCATATCTTTCCTGATTGTTCCTTCTTAAGTGGAGTACTTTGCATTTGTCCTTATTGAATTTCATCCTATTTACTTCAGACCATTTTTCCAGTTTGTCCAGAACATTTTGAATTTTAATCCTGTCCCTCCTAAGCACTTGCAACCCCGCCCAGACTGGTATCATCCTCAAACCTTTACAGATGTATCCCAGCCCTGTGGACATGAATCATTTCACTGGTACTTTGCATATGAAACTGAAAGCTGAAGTAGGTTTACAGGAAAAGCTACAGTTATTCATTTATGAGTTTCTGCTTTTCATTTGGTGCTACTTTAGAACCAACACTGGCAACTATGAAGTAAACCAATTTCACAAAAATAATAAGCCAGATCATTTTATATCTGGAAACACACAAAGTAAGTACTTAACTAGTTTGGGAAAAAATAACTATAATTGCCCAACAGTTAAAAAAAAAAATCCCCATTACTCATAACACTCAGAAACTGCTGGTAAAGCGTGACTATTACGGCAACTGGAGTAGCTAGCTGTAACCTTAAGAAATTCTAGGAGTCCCAGTGAAGCAGGATTACTACAGTCCAGTCCAATCTGGGTATAGTGTTCTTTTATGGCCCCAGGATAGCATCCCTATTCACATAAGAACTAAAGCATGCAAAGTCAATGGGACTTTGAGCACATGCTTGAAGTTGAGAATGTGCTTGAGTGCTTTCCCGAGGCACTGAACATTAATTCTTCTTTTTTCAAACACTAAATTAATTTCATATTTTGAATTTGGATGGAAGTATATTTTGCAGGGAAAGAGGAGGCTGCTGGATGTCATTTTCAGAATTTGTCTCTTTATTTCTTCTATTTTTTCAGCAGAAGTGTTTTAATCGGTTTCAACTCTCTAAATCTTCTTTAGATATCTGTTACTCTCTAAAGTGCAGTTACTATTCTTCCTTTCATACTAACACTGTTTGTTTCTCTATTTTGCTAACACTTAGGCAATGTTCACTAATTGTTATTCTAGATTATTTTTAGTTACGAACCGGCCAAGGTAAAAGCTTGCTCAGTACTCTTAGATGATACTCCAAAACAGTTGAAGATATGGCCTGATTATTCAGCTGGAGTTCTGTGCAAGATCAACCTTTTAATAGTGTGCAGTTTATTTAAATGCACAGGATTTAATATAAAAAGTCTATCCAGGGGTACAAGTAATAAACAGCACCAGGTCAGTGCTAACATTTTAGACATTTTACTCCAATGGGAGCTACTGGTGCTCAGAAATGCTGAGAGTCAGACTTCTTATTTAGGTGCATTAGGTCTCCTTCACAGTCCAATCTACATCCCACAGAACACTCATACAGGGGGCAGTCAGGCAGCTGGAGAGCACAGGAGGTGAAAGGTGCTAGTACTGCTAGTTCAACAACTACAAGGGGCCTGTCCAGACAGGATCATGGCCCCACCCAAGCAGACCTAATCTTTACTGGGGGAGGAAATGCACAAGTACCTTCAAAGGTATATCAAAGGTGCATTCTTAGGGCTCTCCTCAGTGCCATGTATACCTCATTGGTACCAATGAGGTACCTCACTTATGCCAATGAGGCTCTCAGGATTCAAAACTAAGCATTAAAATGACTCCATTTCAAAAGGGACGACACTACTAATTCATTTGCTCCTGATGGTAATCCCAGCAATATGAAGAGCCAAATTCCAATTACCTTAATCACACAAATATTTACCAATTAATTTTAAAATGGTCTAATAAGAAAGGTGATTGGAGAGATGCTCCGATGCCATGTTGGTGAGCCTGGTGTAAAAAAAAATTAGATGTGGCCCAGTACACACTTGATAACTTTTGCTGCCATCATCATCTTTCTTTCCCCACAACTTGCATGGGTGTACCCAGCTAGCTGCTGAAGCTATTTTCTTCCACTTCTTTTTTCTTAGTCACATAACTGTGGCATTTTTCAGACATTTAAACCTTAAATAGTTCTTCCTTATAAAAAGTCTTGTTTTAAGAGGAAGAGCACATTTAGGCTTCAGCTCTCTATCTGACAGTGCAACTGAAAGTATAAGTAGTTGAGCGAGGAGAACACCATTGGAGAGTCTGTTTTCCTTGCAACGCAGTGCAGAATTATGGAAGAGAAGAAGAAATGGATGTCTTCAAGAAGTGAGTCTTTGCAAATAATTGGAAAACATTTTAGAAGGTTGTATTATAGATTTTCTGACTGAAGTGTACTTAATATTTTCTATTCTACACAAGAAGCCAGCTATATCTAATTGATGAAACTTGGTCAGTTTTCCCAGGCAAACAGAGATTCAGTTAATACTCTTTATTGCAAATGTATGGGTCCTAATTTTAAAATGAAGACGTTTTCAACAATATGATAGCAAGAATTGTGTAATTAATTACTCAGATTATTTCTATGAACCCCCCGACCTACCCCAAAAAACATTCTGGTCTTTCAGTACACTAAACAAAAGCTTTTCAAGAAACCTACAACTTCCAGCGAAGTCAGTGAACTCATAGGTGTTCAGCAGCACCTAACAGGGTCAGGCCACAAGGAAATCGCTCTACAGAATATTGCACATGTTCATTGCTATTTCCCTGCAAGTCCTGTTGCTCAAAATAAAATTCATACAAATTGATTTGCTAATATTCAGAGTTATTGGGAAAACTGGCACTCCACTTCCATGCATTCCTATATCTGTTTCCTAACAAAGAAAAGAGTATTTTAGAGGTATTTCTTCTTAAAAACTGATTTAAAAAGCAGCAACTTCCTCTATTTAAAACAAATGCTGTAAATATTTCACAAGGGTCTTACTTTGAGGGTGAGGTGGATACTGTTTTCTTTACATTATATACAACATACCTTTAGACATGAGAGAACTAATCTCTTTAATTGAATCTACAAGATATACTTCCACTGCTAGTCTGTAGACTTCATTTTTCTTCAGTTTTTAAATATTTACTAGAGCACATACTGTACTGGGATCACATTCATAAAAGGCATAACATTAGTTTATTTATGCTTCCCCAAAACAATTTTATTCATCTAAAACAGCAGTTTTCAATCTTTTTTTCATTTGCGGACCAGTAAAAAAATTTAAATGGAGGTACAGGCCCTTTTGGAAACCTTAGACATAGTCTGTGGACCACCGGGATTTGCAGACCACATGTTGAAAACCACTGATCTAAAACTATGGACTCAGTTCTTTCACCCTAACACTGAGTAGTAACTTACTAAGCAACAAGAACAGGAGTACTTGTGGCACCTTAGAGACTAACAAATTTATTAGAGCATAAGCTTTCGTGAACTAGAGCCCACTTCTTCGGATGCATACTAAGCAACAGGAGATTAATATGTATAAAGGTGAAAGTCCTAAATATTTTTCCTAAACCTTCAATTCTGTAATTCCTGAATTACCCTGGCTTTGTAACCATATACTGCTAAACTGATTGAAGCGCCGGAATAATGATTGATAATGATATAAACTCACCTCTTTCCTTCTCCCCTCCCCTCCAAAACAGATTTAGGCTAAAAGAAAGTAATAAATATCCACAAATACTACTCAAGTTTAGGTTCATCATCAAAATACATCACATTTTAAAGTTGTAGCAAATAAGACCCCAATCCATCAATGGAACTTCTTACATGCTTAAAGTTGAGCATGTCCTTAAGAGTTTGCAGGGCCTGTGACACTGGTAGACCCTGTGCCAGCACAGAGCACCAGCCACCAGTGGTCTGTGCTGCACGGGAACGGGGCAGAGAGAAGGGAGGGTTGGATAGAGGGCAGGGGAGTTCATGGAGGTGGGGGTGTGGATAGGGGTCGGGGCGGTCAGAGGGCGGGGAACAGGGGGGTTGGATGGGGCAGGGGTCCCGGGGGGCAGTCAGGAATGAGAGGGGGGTTTGGATGGGGCAGCCGGGGGCAGTCAGGGGTGGGGGGTCCAGGGGTGGTCAGGGGACAGGGACCAGGGAGTGGTGGATGGGGAGCAACAGGGAAGGGGGGGGGGGATTGATGGGGTAGGAGTCCCGGCTGGGGGGGGGGAGCTGTCAGGGATCAGGTGGGGTTGGAATCCCAGGGGGGCCATCAGGGTACAGGGAGGTTGGATGGGGCAGGAGTCCTGGGGGAGCCGTCAGGGGGCAAGAAGCGGGGGGGGGGGGGGGGGTTCGGATAGGAGGCAGGGACCGGGCCATGCCTGGCTGTTTGGGGAGACACAGCCTCCCCTAACCGGCCCTACAATTTTGGAAACCCGATGTGACCCTCAGGCCAAAAAGTTTGCCCACCCCTACTCTATAAATTGGTTGTAAATTGCTACGTGAATTAATCTTATTGTAATCTCTGTATCCCATGCTATAAGGTTATCTTTTGCTTTATAACTGTAAAAATGCCTGCTCTGAACTTGATAGCTCCGACAGGAGGAGTGGTTCCCCCACCCACCAAGGACGACTATGAGACTAAATGGACCATTGTAAGACATCACGATACAAAGACTTTTTGCTAATTACGCCAACACAGGCTACATGCAGAAGGCCTTGTCCCATCACTTTGAATTCTGAAAGAAGGAAATAAAGATAGCTAACATCAAAATTTTTCATCTTTGCAGTCTGGACTCTCTCGAGGCGATAGAAACTAAACTGAAGCAGAGATCCCCAGGGTTAGCCCTGGGTCCACCCTGAAAGACATTTTGAATTGACAGATTACTATAGCTCTGTCACTTATTTGGAACCATAGACTCATTTTGGTGTATATTTCTGCTTGCTTTAACCTGTAAATAACTCTCTCATTTCTTTTCTTAGTTAATATAGCCTGAGTTAGTTCACTGTAGGATTGGTTACCGGCATTGTCTTTGGTGTGAGATCTAAGGTACAAACTGATTTGGGGTAAGTGACTGATCTCTTGGGACTGAGAACAACCTGAATATTTTGTGATCTTTGGTATAAGTGACCATTTATCACTAAATCCAGCTCGCCTAGTTGGCACGATAGACTGGAGTGCCCAAGGGGACTGTCTGTGACTTCCTGGTAAGACTGGTATAATGCTTCAGGACTGGGTTGGTGAAATCTAATTATAGAACATACAACCGGTTACAGGTGTATGCCCTGAGGCTGACATTTACAGTCATGAACACTCCAAAGTATGTGACAGACCCCAACCAGTGAACAAATCTAAATCAAAGTACTTACAATGCTTGTGATTCATTGGCTCTTCAGAATATGATCATATACTCCTTTAAAATGATAGTTACACATGTAATAGATGTCATTCAAATTTCTTCTTACACATAGTTTGCCCATGGCCAAATCAGTGTCATATTAGGCTTTTTATTTAATGACCTGGGACAAAATATTTGGAAGCTAAATGATTTTATTTCATATTAATAAAATACAAAAACCCAATTCAAAGCCTCAAATCTTAAAAATAAAGTCATGTTCCTAAATCAATTATTTCACTGACCAAACTTCAATAATTTCTGCATATGGCCTGCATGTAAAGTTTAACCAGTATGGACACTTGATTATATGACACAATAAAGGTGACACTTAATACTCAAAAAAGCATGTTGACAATAAATATGTATTACAGACATTGGTCCTTCTGGCAAAAACATGGTTCTAACCGTTCAGTTCTGCATGGTTGATCTTCTGTATCTAATTTAAAAAAAAAAAAAAAAAACTTTTGCTGTTTAGCAGTTATGAGTCACTCTCTAGGACAAGAAAACAATAAGATCAGTATAAGCCAATTTAACATTTCTACATGCCAGAACATTTTTATTTAGCTTCGGATACTTTCTGGTTTCTCAAATGAGACTTCAACTTTGATTCCATGTAGCTATTCATTTAAAGATGTTGCCAAAGAAGAGAGGGTGGCTTTATTATACAGTTGTACAACTGTGTTATCATGCTGTGTAACTTTATACATAGCTGGTAAGTGAAGCAATTTTAAATTAGATTCTTCCTTTCTATTCTTCAGAGACTTATTTTATATCGCTATCAGAATTCTTGAAATCAAAACTGCCAGCTGTAAAAGAAAAAGATAAAGCCTGATTGCCACAGATCATAAGTATGTACAGTAAATGACCACATCCTCCTGTATGTTATCTTCAGAAGATAAGTCATCAAACTAATTTACATGAAGGTTTTCCAGAAATCAACTCATTTGGATGCCAAACTAAAAATAAAATCAGATTTAATTCTGAGAGTGTGGTACTAAGATGAAAACAAATGATATGCATCCCTTTGAATAGTGGATTAAAAATAAGTTAATAAAGCACAAACTGGGTTTATCAGCAGTATCTCAGGGTAGCCTCAAAGGGAAAACAAAGTGACCTCCAATCTGAACAAGTCATGGTCACAAACCTGCTGCCTACCTCAATCTGCTCGGAGGACACGTTGGGAATTTGAGAGGCATTATAGAGAAGTGCTTACAAACAAAACCACAAGTCTGAGAAGCGAAATAAAGTGACCGTTTAGCAACTTGGGTGGTGGGGGGTGAGACCCACCTACTTTTTTTCTGTTGGCTGCACAGAGACACATTTTAAATAACAAGCGGAGTCCAGAGGAACAGCAGAGACCAGGGCTGAACACCCCCCTCCTTACACACACCGAAGGAACCAGCGAATGTACCATTCCAATCAGAGGCGCAACAATTGGAGAGAAACTTTAAAGCAACTCACCGCGAGGCAGCAAGACCAGAAGGCTACGTTCAGTCGAAGGTGCAGGCGCCGGCCCGTCAGGCCCCGGAGGAAGAGGTTCCCTCGCTTGGGACATCTGCCAGCTCTCTCCCCGCGTCCTAGGAGCTTGCACCCCCGAACCAGCCTAACACGCCACCCTGAAGGGACAAACACACGAGAGGCCTTTTGAGTGCATTGCTCCGCCGCACACTCACGGCTCCGGGGCGAGGGCTTGGGGAGGGGCCGGCCCCAAAGAAGCAACAACTTTACAACTCCGCGGCAGACGCGTCCCTCCGCCCCTGCCCTCCCCGCTGCATGCGGAGGGCGCCTTTGGGTGCACAGGCGCAAAGTGCTTGGAGCGGAGCCCCCGGGGTTCCTGAGCTATGGGGGGCTCGGCGGCGCCCGAGGGATGGGGAGTGCTCAACGCCCTATTGCCAGCAGACGCCACCCGCCATGCCTTGGCATTGCCTTCTGCTCGGCCCCTGCACACTCCCCTCCGCCACCTCCTGTGGCGGGATGTCCCTTTCCTCCCCCCAGCAGGGGAAACTTACCGAGGCTCCCAAAGCAGCAGCAGCATCTTCCCTGCCGGTACGGCCACCTCTTCACCTCCCCTCTCCAGCTGCGGCTGCTGCCTCCGGGCTCCTACCGCTGCAGCCCCTGGCACCCCGCCCCGCTCCCGCGCGGGCTCTCGCCCTCTCCAGCCACCGCGCTGCACACACCAAACGGGGACTTTTTTCGTCCTTCTCCCGCCCCCCAACGCTTCTTTTTCATCATTTCCGGAGACTGAACACATCCAGCTCTGGCTGGCAGCGATCGAGGCTTGGGGGCGGCGGCTCCCCAGGTCCCGCTGCCCGACCGGTTCTCCAGAGGCTGCGGCAGGGACGCTGGACCAGAAGGAGGGCATGGGCCCCAGGCCCAAACTGGGAGCATCCTTCTACCCATGTGGCTGGGGTTGGGTATGGGCCATGCTGGGGTTGTAACCCTGCAAGTGTCCTGAGCAAACCGGCTGGCAGCAGAGGGGGAGGGAGAGACACCACTTCCAAAAAGGAGGCTTTCGTGCCTGAGCTGTGTTTGCAGCTGCAGCGTAGGGCTGGGGAGAGTAGCACTTTACAGGGCTAACCTCGGACTCGGACATTAGTCACTTTGGTTTGAAAAACTTAGGCTACTTTTCAGGTTCAACCAGTTTGCAAGTAGCAACGTGGTTGAGGTGACTGTTCTGCGAAAGTTGGAGACACAGTAGGCCCTAAAGCCCAAAGCCTTCCATCAACAGTAGAGATTTACTTTTAAAAAATCAATGCAACATTTACATATTAATGCACAGGTAAGATATGTATTATCTTTAATGATTTTAAACACTTACACAAAACTATTTAAAAGGTCTGCACACAATAAAGAAGGAACAAGCAAAGATTTTACAGAGCAGATACCTAGAAAGCTAAACCACTTCCTTCCTTCCACCAGCACCTCTTCAGTATGCACCTCTCACTTGCAGGTCTGTTCTTATCCATATAGAAAAGAAATTCTTGTCAGTCTTAGAGCTTGTACCCACCAGCGCTTACTATGGTACAAGGCATGCATCTGACGAAGTGGGTATTCACCCACGAAAGCTTATGTTCCAATACATCTGTTAGTCTTAAAGGTGCCACAGAACTCTCTGTCGCTTTTTACAGATCCAGACTAACACGGCTACCCCTTTGATACTATGGTATAAGTCACTCAGGGAAAAGTGGAAAAGCCACGACCCCTGGTGTGGACAGCACTATGTCGGCAGGAGAAGCAGTCCCACCAACGTAGCTACCGCTGCTTGGGCAGGTGGAGTAATTATGCTGACAGGAGAGCTCTCTCCTGTTGGTATAGAGCATCTGCACTAGCAGCGCTAAAGTGGCACAGCTACATCGGTACAGCTGCCCTGCTGTAGCATTTCTAGTGTAGACTAGCCCTTAGGCCCTGATTCTGCATGTGCTTAGCTTTATTACCATGAGCATTCCATTGACTGCATTAGGACCATACTTGATAGTAAAACGAAGCACACGTATTAAGTGTTTGCAGGATTGGCGGCCTTAATATGCTCCTATAAAGCAATTCGAACTTCTAAAACAAAAGCAATTTGTATGATTTAATTGTAATTTCCTTTAAACTCACTAGCAGATCATACACCATGGTTCAGTCCCCATATTTGAACCTTATCTTTCATCAAAGCATATTTTCACCTCTCTCTCTCTCTCTGAGAAATTGAAAAAAAACAACTAAGTAGGAAATATGTGACTAAGGACAAAATAGTCGAATTAATAAAATTTTGAGAGCAGGTGAGAGGTGGATGCTAGTTTTGATATTGTAAGCACTAAAAGACATGGCTCAAGTGTTCTAGACAGAAGTTTCATTATAAAGCAACATTTCTCTGCAGTGTTTGCAAACCAGCCATTGTAGATTGTAAATTCCTGGGGTTAGAAGCTATCCTTATATGCCTGCAAAACACTATGCAGCTTTGGGGCCAAACCTTATTCCCATGGAAGTTTTGCATTTGATTTCAGTTAGAACAAGATTGCATTCGTATGATGCTATTGTATAATCATTGTCATCACTGAAAAGATAGCACATGCAATCAGTTGCCTCACACTGGTATCCAAGACACAATTTCTCTCTCTCTCTTTGAATAGGAAATAACTTAATTGTAGTATCTCCTGGAAAATACAGATGTAATGACAACCACTATAAGTAGTAATTAATAGTGCTGGTGCATGAGAACTTCAAATTGCAACTTACTAAAGAGAAATTGATCATTATTGTTTATTGACAGGATGAGAAATAAAAAGGAAAAAAATACAGCTAGTGAAATTTAAATTCGATGTTATACAATTTTTTCAATTTGAATAATTTAAAGTAAGTTTAACAACCCAACAATATATGTTTAAAGCTTTTCATAACAAAATGACTGAACTGAAAAGATGTATGTGTAAGAAGTTAAGTATGTTGCCAGAAGCTCGGAATGAGCGACAGGGAATGGATCACTTGATGATTACCTGTTCGTTCCCTTTGGGGCACCTGGCAGTGGCCACTGTCAGAAGACAGTATACGGGGCTAAATGTATCTTTGGTCTGACCCAGTATGGCCATTTTTACATAACATAAGAACGGCCATACCGGGTCAGACCAAAGTTCCATCTAGCCCAGTATCCTGTCTACCGACAGTGGCCAATGCTAGGTGCCGCAGAGGGAGTGTACCAACAGGCCATGATCAAGTGATCTCTCTCCTGCCATCCATCTCCATCCTCTGACAAACGGAGGGTAGGGACACCATTCCTTACCCATCCTGGCTAATATCCATTAATGGACTTAACCACCATGAATTTATCCAGTTCTCTTTTAAACGCTGTTATAGTCCTAGCCTTCACAACCTCCTCAGGTAAGGAGTTCCACAAGTTGTGCGCTGCATGAAGAAGAACTTCCTTGTATTTGTTTTAAACCTGCTGCCTATTAATTTCATTTGGTGACCCCTAGTTCTTGTATTATGGGAATAAGTAAATAACTTTTCCTTATCCACTTTCTCCACATCACTCATGATTTTATATACCTCTATCATATCCTCTTTTCCAAGCTGAAGAGTTCTAGCCTCTTTAATCTCTCCTCATATGGGACCCGTTCCAAACCCCTAATCATTTTAGTTGCCCTTTTCTGAACCTTTTCTAGTGCCAGTATATCTTTTTTAGATGAGGAGACCACATCTGTATGCAGTATTCGAGATGTGGGCGTACCATCGATTTATATAAGGGCAATAATATATTCTCAGTCTTATTCTCTATCCCCTTTTTTAATGATCCCTAATATCCTGTTTGCTTTTTTGACCACCTCTGCACACTGCACGGACGTCTTCAGAGAACTATCCATGATGACTCCAAGATCTTTCTCCTGACTTGTTGTAGCTAAATTAGCCCCCCATCATATTGTATGTATAGTTAGGGTTATTTTTTCCAATGTGCATTACTTTACATTTATCGACATTAGACGCAAGTCTAACGTTGGTACCGGGCAAATTAGTCGAAACAATAGTTAAGAATAAAAATAACCTTAACTATACATACAATATGATGGGGGCTAATTTAGCTACAAGTCAGGAAAAAGAGCTTGGAGTGATCGTGGATAGTTCTCTGAAGAACTTGATGTTCTTAACATGTTTTTTTCCCCCCTACGAAGATATTTATAGTTTGTTCTATTCTATAATCATTTGCATACATAACGTTTTATGGAATTATTTGTATAACTTTATTAAAGCAATCCAGATAATGTTTTACATTTATTTGGAAGAATGTTTTATCCTGAAGCATCCCAAAGCACTCCAGAAACTATATGTATAAAGTCACCTTTGGGATGGTGGGTGTGATGGGGTTCCCAGGGTGCAACCTTGACTGTTGGACCGCTGAGCCCTCTAAACGTACCAACCTGGGCTGCCTCTCACACTGTGATGCTGATGTCAAGCTACAAGCCTCTGACTGGCACCGCACTTACACAGCCATCCACAGGCAGGGACACACCCAATTGAGTTGATCTCCTGGCCACTCATGAACCATCAATATAGATGATCCAGCCAATTCCCCCTAGCTTCCCAATCTTGCACCCGAGAACTGTAGCGTCTTGCAATGGTCAGAGGTGTGGCCCATGTAAACTCATTACCTAGTTTGCCACTTGTTCATAGGAAAGTGGATATTCATCAGCCTTTGTAAACTGAGCTGAGATTTCCCAAGATCTTTCACCAAAACACAGAGTTTCAGGTAAAATATAAAACAGATTTATTAACTACAGAAAGATAGATTTTAAGGGATTATAAGGAACAGGCATAGATCAAAGTTGGTTACCCAAGAAACGAAAATAGAAATGCAGCCTAAATTCTTACTTAAACAGACTAAGCAAGATTTGAATCAAGCAATGTCTCACCCTAACAGATGGTACAAGCAGGTTCCAGTTCCTCAGTACACAGACTGGACCACTTTCCAGCCTGGGACCAAACTTCCCCAGTTCAAACCCTTTTTCTTACAGATGTTTTTCCAGGTGAGATGGGGAGGGGAGGGAGAAGTCCAAGTGATGATGTCACTTCCCCTCTTTTATACTTTCTTCCAGCTGCTAGAAAGTGGATACCAGCCAACTGGTGTATAGATATGAAGTTTTATATACTGTGCAGCATCATGTAGAAATATTACTCAGAACACTCCTGTGAAGTAGATGTGAAAGTATTGTTATCCCCATTTCACAGACAAGGAAATTGAGACAGAAAAGTAAAATGACTTCGCTAAGGCTACAAAGCAAATCAGAGGCAAAGCAGGGATTAGAACTCAAAGTTTCTTGACTCCTAGTTTATGCTAATTCTTCCAGTAGACACACTGCAAAATTTTAGCCAAGTACACTGTGGCAAACTCCTACTTCTTCAAAACATGCCATTGGATCATAAATGTCAATGTGGAGCAGACATATCAATATTTCAAGTCTTACAATAAACTTGATGGATAAAGTATGAGTTTATTCTGCCAAGTTTCAAGGTGCAGGGAATCTACATATTTTAGATTGAATCCATTACAACAGTTTGAAACAAATGAATAAAAGCAAAAAACATTCTCAGTTGAGATTGGCATATTGTAATTAATTGACCTGTGATATAGCTTTAAGAAATTTTGGTGAGAAAGATAACTTAAATTCAAGGGTGCAAAAAGTTCCTGTTCAGCTCAGTGAGGTATTTACTAAAATGTGCATACCACGCTTCACATATGGTATGGGACACAGAGATATGACAAAGTCCTCCATCCCACTCCTGTTACCACAGCAACCTTAGCTCTGGGCTGTTGCACATATATATTTTAATATGTTCTTTCATTATGTGATAATAAAATCCCTGCATACTCTTGCAGCCCATAATGACAGTCTATGACATGGGTAGGAAGGGGAGTTTAAAATGTTTTCAAGAGATTAGATGGAAGGTGGGCGTGATCATTGTTCAGATCTAGACAGCTGCTGGAGGGTGGGAATGGGGATACACTATTACAAGGATAGTGGCCTGTGTTTCATACAGAGCTGGTGTAAAAGATGTAGTCTACCACTGATATCAAGATGATGAATTTGGGAAATGAGGCAATTTTTTGAGGCATTATATGAGTTTCCTTTTTCTGTGAAAACTGTAAAAAATATATAATTCATTTTTGTTATTCAATGACTTTAAGGCTAGAGTAGACTACTATGATAATCAAGTCTGACTTCCTATGGAAGACAGGCTATAGAATCACCATTGAATCAAGCCCAAAAACGTGTGGTTGAACTAGAGCATATCTTTTAGAAAGACATCCTGTGTTGATTTAAAGATTTCAAGTAAATTCACCATTTCTCATATTATAGAATCATAGCATATCAGGGTTGGAAGGGACCTCAGGAGGTCATCTAGTCCAACCCCCTGCTCAAAGCAGGACCAATTCCCAACTAAATCATCCCAGCCAGGGCTTTGTCAAGCCAGGCCTTAAAAACCTCTAAGGAAGGAGATTCCACCACCTCCCTAGGTAACTCATTCCAGTGCTTCACCACCCTCCTAGTGAAATAGTGTTTCCTAATATCCAACCTAGACCTCCCGCACTGCAACTTGAGACCATTGTTCCTTGTTCTGTCATCTGCCACCACTGAGAACAGCCGAGCCAGCACTGAGAACAGCCATTGTTCTAATAGTTGATTGCTCACACTGTTAAAAATTATGCTTTATTCCTAGTTTGACTTTGTCAAGCTTCAGCTTCTAGCCACTGAACCTTACTGGATATTGGTTTGTTTGTTTTTTGAAAGGTAGATTTAGGTAGCAGTGAAACCATTTACTGCAGTGCTCGTAAGATGTTTATGCATAACCGTACCCTAGTTGGTTTCAAATTAGGGCTTTCAAGGGATGAAAAAAAATAATTGCACGATAAAAAGATTAATCGTGATTAATCGCACTGTTAATAAAAGAATACCATTTATATAAATATTTTTGGATGTTTTTGAAATAAATAGATTTTAAAATGTAAATTACAACACAAAATACAAAGTCTACACTGATCACTTTATATTTATTTTTTATTATAAATATTTGCATGGTAAAAAACAAAATAAATTGTATTTTTCAATTCACTTAATACAAGTGTAGTGCAATCTCTTTATCACGCAAGTAGAACTTACAAATGTAGAATTATGTACAAACAATAACTGCATTCAAAAATAAAACAATGTAAAACTTTAGAGTCTACAAGTCCACTCAGTCCTATTTCTTGTTCAGCCAATCACTCAGACAAACAAGTTTGTTTGCATTTGCAGGAACTAATGCTGCCTGCCTCTTGTTCACAATGTCACCTGAAAGTGAGAACAGGCGTTCGCATGACACTGTTGCAGCCAGCATCACAAGATATTTACATGCCAGATGCGCTGATTCATATGTCCCTTCATGCTTCATCCACCATTCAAGAGGACATGCATCCATGCTGATGACAGGTTCTGCTTGATAACAATTCAAAGCAGTGCGGACCGACGCATGTTCATTTTTATAATCTGACTCAGATGCCATCAGAAGGTTGATTTTCTTTTTTGGTGATTCAGGTTCTGTAGTTTCTGCATCGGAGTGTTGCTCTTTTAGGACTTCTGAAAGCATGCTCCATGCCTCATCCCACTCAGATTTTGGAAGGCACTTCAGATTCTTAAACCTTGGGTCGAGTGCTGTAGCTATCTTTAGAAATCTCATATTGATACCTTCTTCATGTTTTGTCAAATCTGCAGCAAAGGTTTTCTTAAAATGAACATGTGCTGAGTCACCATCTAAGACTATTATAGCGTAAAATATATGACATATAGGCTCTAAAGTTTTACGTTGTTTTGTTTCTGAGTGCAGTTATGTAACAAAAAAAATCTACAGTTGTAAATTGCATTTTCAGGATAAAGAGATTACATTACAGTACTTGTATGTGGTGAATTGAAAAATACTATTTCTTTTATCATTTTTGCAGTGCAGATATTAGTAATAAAAATAATATAAAATGAGCAGTGTACACTTTGTATTCTGTATTGTAATTGAAATCAATATATTTGAAAATGTAGAAAAACATCCAAAAATATTTAATACATTTAAATCAGTATTCTATTGTTTAACAGTGCGATTGAAACTGTGATTAATCACACTTAACTCACTTGATTAACTCAAAAAATTAACTGTGATTAATCGACAGCCCTATTTCAAATACACCTCTACCCCGATATAATGCTGTCCTCAGGAGCCAAAAAATCTTACCGCGTTATAGGTGAAACCGTGTTATATCGAACTTACTTTGATCTGCCGGAGTGTGCAGCCCCGCCCCGGAGCACTGCTTTACCGCATTATATCCGAATTTGTGTTATATCGGGTCACGTTATATCGGGGTAGAGGTATATAAGAAAACAAAATATAAACAGAATAAAGATGTAGTCTCCACCTTGGGAACTTTATAATGTACCAACAGCCAAATGTAGCAAAAGAATATTACAGATAAAAAAGGGGAGGTAAGGAAGAGAGAGAGAGACAGATGAAAGTTAAAGCAAAGAATGTTATTCTGTAAAAGAATATGACGTTGCAAGTGAAGTTTACAATTTCTGATGTTGTATTCTTTTACATTTAGTATGAGATAGGGAGTATACAGCACATAAGTGGAGATCAAGGCCTAGTCTTCACTTACCGGCTGGTCCGGCGGCACGCCATCGATGTTCTGGGATCGATTTATCGCGTCTGGTTAAGACGCGATAAATTGATCCCGGATCGATCCCGGAAGTGCTCACAGTCGGCGCCGGTACTCCAGCTCGCCGAGAGGAGTACGCGGCGTCGACGGGGGGAGACTTCCGGCCGCGTCTGGACCGCGGTAAGTCCGGAGTAAGGTACTTCGAATTCAGCTACGTTATTAACGTAGCTGAATTTGCGTATCTTAGTCCGAAGTCCGGACTAAGTGTGGACCAGCCCCAACAGTGAAAAAGCAAGGTAAAAGAAGTGAGTATTGAAAAGGAATTTTCCTGCATTTAATAAAATTATCTTTGTGTCTTCAGCGAAGGTTAGAAATACTTTTAACATGGTCAGCAACATTATACACTGTAAAGCAAAATAAAATATTATGAGACAAATTCATTCCAGATGTAATTCAAATGAAGTCAAAGAATTTACACCAGAGATGAATTTGGCTCAAGAAACTTTATCCCACTTCTAACAAAGTAGATCATATGGCATTGTTTATGGTAGTTTCAGATATTTCTGAGCAAGCTCAAGCAGGTAGTTCACTCATGGAGGTAATAGATCTCATGTAAAAAAGGAATGAATCATACTGAAGCATGCAAACTGACATTTCATCACAACAAATTGTCAACTAGCAATTCATTATATTCCCACAAATAAGTCAAGAAGAATTATTCAAGAATCAAGCAAAAGTAAGGGCGTTGGGTTGCAACAATTAATTTATTTGCAGCATATACTCAGCATTCAACTTTTCACA
Source organism: Malaclemys terrapin pileata (assembly GCF_027887155.1). NCBI lineage: Eukaryota > Metazoa > Chordata > Testudines > Emydidae > Malaclemys > Malaclemys terrapin. The sequence continues at coordinate 48,294,974 of NC_071505.1, forward strand.
CTACAATACAACCTTAAAGAGAGCCTATCAATAAGAATCTTTAATTTCAATAAACATTCAGGTTTTTGAAAGAGCCCTTTCCAATACTGTATAATGATTTTTTATTAAATCCCTTCAGAACATTTTTAAAGGTTTTTCTGCTCCCCTGATGTTTATAAGGATCTTCTCAGAAAGAAGAGCAAATGGGCAACAACACAAAATTGCTAGTGAATGGGACAGGAAGTTCATAACAGTGCAGCTGACTGTACACAAAGCACTGTCACATGCACCAAGTAAACAAACTGAATAAACAATTTTTTCCTCACCTACATCTTCCAGTTATAGTAATCTTTGGTGTAACTTGTATCTATAACAGGTAAAAGAAAGTTGAGATAATGTGATTCTCAAGTTGACTGTACTCCTTTCTCTTTGTAACTCAATAAATATTTGGATGCAGTGTCACTCACTAATTATATTTTACACACACAATTGTAATTTTAATAAGTACTTACATTACAGTTTCGCAACAGTATCATACTAATAATTTGTCACCATCAAGTAAAGCTAGTGAAAATACAATACACAGAATTACACACACACCTCCACACACACAAAAAGATTTCCATGTAAAAAAGGCTCTACAACCCTTTCAAAATATTAAAATGAAAAATATCAAAAATATGCCTATTATACAAATAGAATGAATAATGCATTGGAACAGAATATTGTACGTTTTATTACTATGTTACATCAGGATATCACATCAAGGGACCCATAAAGATTTAGCCAAGTTTTTTGTATGTAATTCTTAATATGCATTCATAACATACACCATAATGTCTCCTTCTGAGCTGTTATAGTGTATGGTATGAATGGATATTAACAATACTATGCATTCAGTATTATGGATTCATAATATAGAATACTCTTAGTTACATATTGTGTATTATTCCTAATACATATTCAGAGCATATCTTGTAACAGCTCCTTTGGAACCATTAATGGCTATGCTGTGAATACGTATTAACAGTAGAATGTATTTGCATATTATGAGTCCATAATATTGAATGCATAGTAAAATCTTTTATAAAAAGTAGTTACTATACATACACACAGAAGCTGTTCACTCATGCTTCTCACTCAAACACCTTTGCCATTTTGTAGAGTTGTTTCTCACTTATGTCTGTGCAACTGTTGAGGAAAACCAGTTCTGAATTGTAACAATTCAATGAACTATTTTCTTACTGCAATATATTTCAGAAAGTCATTTCTCTCTCTCTCACCCTGGGATAACGATCACCAAGATTTTAAAAATGGATGCCTCAATTGTGTTCCTGAATTTGCATTTCGGCACCTAAGTGTTCTGATTCTCAAAAGTGCAGAGCCGCCAGAAGCTCACATTAATGATTTTTATTTATATAGATAGATAGATAGATAGATAGACCTTATCAAAATGTTTTTGTCAAAAATAAAACAAAAAAACAGCCAACCAACACATTTTCAACAGAATAAAAAAATTCTGTGGAAAATTTTGAATGTAATGATTGTTTATTTCAAAATTCTTTGCAAAACATAGTTAACATTTTCCCACCCTCTCTCTCTATACACACACACACATACACACACTCTCTCTCTCTCTCTTCTGGCATTCCGACCCCAGCTCTGCCATTAGGGTGAAATTCATCTCTTACAGCACAAAATTGTATGACACTAATACAATATTTTGATCAATAAAGGTGACAATATTACTATACTGATAGATAAAGAGCCTGATGAACTTGTGTAAATAATGCATAGTATTTGCATCACTGTCTCCATAAAAAAAAATTGGTATTAGATTGTGCCTTGTCTTACTTGCCCAAGCAGAGGAATAAAGGAGAATTATGCTCTGCCTAATTCACTTGCTCAGCTAAGTAAGACCTACCTGGATCTTGGGTCCAGATCTGGTGCAAAGCACAGCCCATGCTCTCTGGATACTCCCCCCAATTTTGCAAGTGGATAGGGCAGGGAGCCTTGGTTCTTCCTGCCAATGACTGGCCAGAGTAACAAGCCAGATATGACTGGGGAAGTAAGCTGCACCCTTTCAAAGACAGCAGTCAGTCACTGCCCCTCCAATCCCCAGAAACAAAAGAGAAGCAGGTGAGGAATTGTCACTTGCTGAGCCTCAGTTCCTTCCCAGCATGGCTATGCACCACCCCCTTACTCAGGGTTGAGCCTAAAAGCTCAACCTAACTCCCATAAATGTGTCTATGTAATTATAGAGAAAACTCACAAAATCTTTAGCTTCTTGTAGAGATACAAGGGTTTTCAGCTGGCAGAGCAATGTATGTACATTTAATGCCAGAATGTGAACTCCTTTTCCCATTGTTGAGCATTTACTTTCACAAGAAGAGCCACTGAAACCAGTTGGAGTGCTGTGAGTGACACTTCTCTTGGGGTACTCAGAATTGTGAGTCACTGTTTCCTCTCTCAGCCTCAGCCAGTGAGAGCTTTGCTGCTGCTAGACTATGTGTCAACTCTCTGACACACCAGCTTGTCTGCCTTGCCAGCAAACTACTGCCAGTCCAAACCTTGCCTTGCAGGTAATAACCAGTGAAACCCAATTGCAAATATGTCTCTGCAGTGTCCTGTAATTCTCACTGCACACTCACAGAAGTGATTAAGTTCACTGCCTCCAGAGAGACAGTATGTACATTTAGCGGAGAACTCACTCTCCACTTTAATACACAGCACTGAGATAAATAAGTTTATAATAAAACAAGAATAAGTTTATTCACAAAGAACAGAGATTTAAGTGATAATAAATAAGAATTAAAGAAACAGGTATAGTTTCAAGTAAAACAAAACAAAATGCTTTCTAGCAACTAAAACTTAATTTCAGCAAGTTACAATCTTTGTCTAAGCAGATTTCTTGCTTGTAGTCAGTTTCCAGCTACTGACTCCATGAACTCAGAGAGTGCTGCTCCTCATTGTCCCTAGGTGATAGATGATACAAAATGTCTCTTTGCCCCCTTTACATTTCCCCGAAGTTAATTATGTCTGTTTCAAGAGCTAGGAAAACTTCCTGGGGATGCAGACTCTATCATCCCATTGTGATCATTAGTGGTCATCTCCCCCAATTGCTAACTTGATGACTTTATTTACCTTATATGTAAAAGTCCTTTTCACTGTGCACTACAATCAAGCTGTTCAGAGAGGTAAATACACATTCCTTTGTCTAAGGCAGGCTCAGCTTTAGGTGCTGACTGCCAAATACATTTTTAGAACATATTTTCAGCACACATTTTTATCTCTTTTTATACACTCTACGTACATCACACAATGTAACAAAGTGCTGTTTGTATATAATACTTTACACGACACCCTTGCAATACAGACTGTGACAACAGTGAATTAGGGCAATGAGTATGTCAGGCCTGATGTGAGTTGTAGTATGCTGTGCCCTCTGCCAGCTGGCATTGAGGGATTCCAGGGTCACAAGTGCTCATGTGAGTAACTAGTCATGGGAGTAAAGGGTACCAGACCTGCTTTTAAAGCAATAAGACATAGAAGATATAGCTTTATTCTTCCACCCTTACTCATGTTGAATACTACTGTACTCCTTAAGCAGTCCCATTGAGTACACCAAGGATTGTGATGTGATGGCAGGAGTTGGCTTCCCAGGAATTTCCCCATGCAAGAAGAATCCTCAGCTGTTCTATTAGGTTTATGCTGGTTTGCACTGCAGGAGGGTTCATATCAAGGTTGGGGAACTGGATGCTTTTACTCCAACTGTTTGATTTCAGAGGGATCAAGGAAAATACTCCTCAAGATAACTAAGTGTGACAGTATCTAGTCTTGAGTGACTCTGGGTAGATGATATGTGCAATAATCATCAGAAATATGTGGACTGGATTATCCTATTTCCATTCAGCTGAGAATCACTTTACAGAATACCTTGCTAGGAATGCTTATAAGATGTATTCATTTGTAGTTACAGGAATCTGTCAAATCACCTTTCTTAAAGAGTGGTAGCATTGCCATTCTCCATGTACTTCATCCTTCATCTAAATGAGATTAAATAGTTTCCAAAGGAGCATAACCATTCCTCTTCCACCATGTTTTAACACTTCAGGCAGTACCACCTGGACCAAGTGCATTGTTGTTTTTCAGGGACTTGATTGCAGTTTCAATTTCTGCTTCTAGTATGTGTTGTTGTTCTTCATTGTTTCCTTTGCAGTTGATGGTCTCAAGGACAGCTGAGTTAAATTGACTATGCATGTTCAATAGCCGAGGAACATATTCTTTCCATCTTTTGAGCTTCTGATCCTTTTTCTGCTATATTATTCTCCTGAGTGTCGCATAGCTGACTTGATACAGGTGTTAATTTATTTGATAGTAATGAAGCTTTCTGAAAAAGCCTTCTGCATTGCTTTTTGGAAATTGTCTTTCTTAGCCTTTTTGACTCTTCTTTTAAGTTCTTGAGCTGTATTTATTTGTTTTTCGCCTCAGGACAGTCTTCAACTTTCACATGTTCTTTATGCACTTCCTTTTTAATTCTTAACAGATTTTCGATCTCTGGTGTCACCCAGTATTTTATTTTTGGATTCGACCCTATCACTAAAACCTCCTTACTCATGATCTGCATGATGCCTCTCACCTTTGCCCAGTATTGTTCTACTATTGTGCCCTCTAGGTCTAAAGAGGAGCAAAGTGTCCACCAATTGTATTCTAAAAAAATCACCATAGTGTTTGTATTTTTCAAAATGTCAAACTATAAACTCTCTTGTGTTTTTATTGTTTTTTAGCAAATTTTGAAGTATTAAGAACAGAGGAAATCCTTTCTGAATCACAAACTGGTTTTAGACCTGGATGTTCCAGCGTAGATCAGAAATATGCTTTTCGTCAAATCTTATAGTGACACAGAGTTCAACAAACCCCTATTTTGTAGATTCATTCACTTGAGGAAAGCATTTGACTCCATTAACAGAGAAAATCTGTGGCAAGTCCTCAAGTGGTATGGTTTTAGCAGCAAACTGATTCAAATACTGTGGTCTGTGTAGCACAGTGTGGCATGCAGTAAGAATCAATGGACAGATGACAGAGTGATTTGAAGTGAAAACTGAAGTCAAACAGGGATACATACTCAGTCCAGTACTTTTTGCTCTATATTTAGAAATCAGCATATTGTCCACCTTCCTTAGGAATATTGATGGAGGCTGCATGATATCAGAGCAATTTATCAGTCACCTTGACTTTGCAGATCATATCCTAATGATAATTCCTATGGAGCACTACAACCAAGAAGCCGCAATTAACCTGTACACTACAGCCAAGAATGGGATTAAAATTGAATGAAAGAAACCACCAAACTAATAGTAACATCAAATGTCAAGAAAGAGGCTAAAGTAGTCATGAACAGTATAGATTTTGAACAAGCAGACAGCTTCTGCTACTTGGGCTCCATCATAAACACATAGCAACTGCTATGAAGGGGATATTGGCACGCAGATACTTGCTGCCAGCAGAACATTCCTGTGCCCGAATAAAAACATTTGGAACCTTAAACCAGATTATATACAATGCAAAACATGCATTCTGACAAAGTGTGTGGAGCAAAAGGAGCATTTGAAATGAAGTGCTTGGATCATATCCTAGATTTCATAAGGCTAGACAAACTAAGGAATGATGACATCCATGGAAGACTGAAAATGTAGTGAATGCCTGCAGTCATCAAAAGGCGCTAACTACAATGGTTCAACCACGTAGCCAGACTGTCCCCACACCAACTGCCTAAAAAAAAACTGTTCTCTATGGAAGAGTGCATGGTGAGAGAGGCCATGGATGTCCAAGAAGATAGTGGTATAATACAGTATACAAAACCATCTGGGCAACCCCCCCAACAATTTCAACAGATGAATCAAAACAGATGTGAATGGAATCTGCTCATAACCTTGGTCCAGCCCAAACCTAGTGTTGGAAAAAGGAGATGATTGTCTTATTAGTATTATTATTAGGCAATGCAATTTAATAATAAGGTAACAAACAATAACATCAATCAATTAGAATTGTACATTTACTGGGCATGTTAACATGAGTGTGACCTCACTGACAGCCAGAAGTTTCAAAGTATGTTCAGATGTATTACTTTAATAAGCATTATTATTAACAAGTATTTCATACATAGTCTATAAGCTATTTTATCATCTTAATATTACTTTGGAGACAGTATCTCCAATATGTTTTAATATTCTCTCAGGTAATTGATAGCAAGTATCAAATATCAACAACCCAAGATGTTTATAAAACCAAACATAAATGTAATAATGCCTCAGCTGGAAAACTAAGAGGTCATAACATAGAAACTAGAACCAAGAAAGCCCCCAAATACAGCAGGAACAGTGAAATTAAGTTATTGTGGGGGAGGGTAATCCTGCATAGTACAATGATCAAGTAAATGTCATGACATCATTATTTATCAAAGTTACAGCAGAGAAAAAAAACCCACTGAAATTTTAGTGTTTTCTCCTTTATAAAGTAAATGGTTACCATTATAGTTTAGTGGATAAGGTTATTACATTGTACAAATTCATTCATTTCTCTCTTCCTCTATTTCTAATATATTTTATTCTTACCATTTTTGAAGCATTAATGAAAATGCTGTAAAAGTTGTAATGTTAAAGTATCATTTTATTTAACTTTATGTTATCAAGCCTTATAAACAGCTTTATGTAAACTTATACAAGCAGCTATTTGGCGGTTTGAGGTGGGCTTTTTTTTAAACAGGCAATACACTACAAATAAAAAAAGATAGTATTTGATTACTTAGTAACAATCCAGAACCACAGCTGTTGTGTCTCATTTTCTTGAAGAACATGTATGCTTAGAATTCCAATAGTTTTCAAAGTACCTTAATTATCAGCAACCAACAAAATAAAACACTCCTCTGGGGCCTTCCAGGATTGATCCTAGCAGGGTTGGTCTTTAAAAATACATGCAAAATTCATGCAAGATTATTTTGATTTTGAATTATTATTGATTATTTGATGTTAATAAAAATAAACACAGGCTACAGCCAAGCACAGAGCAGACAACTACAGTGCATCCTAATTATGCCAGTGGAAATGGCCTGACCCCAAAAATGCTGTCATATATTGTTTATGGCCTGGTCTTCCCTACTAAAAAAGGCCCTGACTTTGTGCACAGCCTACCCAACTGTACAGCTGTGGGGGCAAAGAGTTTTAAAAGATCACTTGGCCCAAAAAGCAGATGGCTGAAAATCCCCTCACTCATGCCTCAGGCAATTCAGAAATTTGGGTAACAGCAGGATTCCTATAGACAGACAATCTTTAGGTTTAACTTCCTAACCTTGGCAGGTGCTCAGATAGCAGTTATGGGGTCAGATTAGAATAGATTTTGATACATTTAATTAGTTTACATAATAGAAAGGAAATCAATTGGAGATTTTTCTGTATAAGAGCTACAGGATTATATAGCCTACATTTTGTTAAAACCATTTGTGGCTCAATCCTACTCCCATTGGAATCAGGGAGATCAGCCTTTGGACTAAAAGTTAGGAAAGGATGATGGAGGTCCTCTCAAAAAGCAGAGCATGCTGGGATTGTATGTTCTGCAACAAAAGAGCCCATTTGTATCTAGAAACTTCACTCCTGGTGAAGCAGGTGTACCAATAAGAAATCTATGAATTGTGTCTTCCAGCAGTAGTGTTTCCATAGCTATTCAAAAGTCTGGTGTTCCAGGATACAATCGGAGTTCAGGCCAGAAATAAATGCATGATCTTCTTCCCATTGAAGCCAATGGGAGTTTAACCATTGACTTAAATGGGAGCAAAACTGGGCTCTAATTATGTAGGAAAGAAGAGATACACTTTGACGCAAGAATGCAGTAACTACTGTGTTTAACCAGCAGTAACCACTATTAATCAATTCACAGAGAAAAAACACACTCACATAAAATAGCTTCTGTTTTCATCCTTCTGGTCCTAAAGAATTTGGGAAACTATCAGGAACTACTGGGAAGAAAGGTAGAGCACATTGGTCACAAAATGTTGGTCACAGTGAGTGGTAGGTAGCAACCATTATGATGGCTCATTCCCCAATCTGTGATTTATCATGTATTTTCTACTTCAGAAATAAAAATAATACCAAGTATTTAAACAGTGTTTAAATTTTTAATGCACTGTACAAACATGGACTAATTAATCAACATCCTGTTCTTCAACACAAATATTCATAGTGTATGTCCTTCATGAACAGCAAAGAAAAAACTGCCCTAAGAAACTGGGGAAAGGGGATAAAGAAACATAAATCCATCAAGACAGCCTCTAAAAGCTATATATTTTTTTTCATTTTATTTATATTTTCAGAAATGTACATCAATTTAAAATAAAAAGAGTAATTGATACAAAACATCCACACAAAAATCAGACAATGATAAAATAAAACCAATTTAAATATTGGCTTAAGGCATGCAAAATTATCCCATATAGGTTATAAAAAAAAAAAGTCTTAATGAAATTTAGGAAGAATTAGTACAAAAATCTAATCTTCAGAAATATCTAAATTATCATTAATCAGATTTTCTTTTTGTACCTCTGTTGTTAAAAAGAAAAAGAATGAGCATATTATTTGTCAGCATTAACTGAAAAACATTTTGATTGTACATCTGTCAAAAGTTTCTTTCTGTACAGATTTTGTAAGCATGAAAAATGTGAATTTCTGTATCAAAATATCTAAAGTCTCTTTTATGACTCCAGGTTACCTTTATTATATTTTCTTATCAATCACACAACCAAAGGAAATAAGAAGAGTCCTACAAAGTTGGAGAGAGTTAACTGAAGTGGTCTGAGTCAGTGATTTAAAAGTTGTTCTAAAACACTTGAGAGCACATAAGGACCATTCAAACTTCTGACCCAATATTTTTACAGACTAAAGAAAAAACCTTACACAAGTTAAGTTCTTTAGCATTTTCTGGTAGTTATAATATTCTCACCTTATAAGACAATATATATTGTAAAGTATTTTTATTTTACAATGGAGTAAGGTGATGGCCCAGATTCTGTCCTGCATCACTCTCTCTCTCTCCTCCCCATAAAAATTCCAAAAATATGACTTCCCCCAGGAAAGCAATGGCTTAAATTCCTCTTTCCTGTGACATCCGCTGATTCGTATCTGAACAATGGTCATCTGCAGAAGGTAGATTTTTTTTTTAAATTATAGAAGAACAAATTCTAATCTAATTTATACCAGTCCTGAAGTCAGAGTTATTTGGCTTTACAGTGGTATAAATGAGATCAGAATCTTGAACCATGTGCATAGCAATATTTGAAATGTTGTATTCCTTTGTACTGCAGTTTTGCAAAATTTTATGTGCGCACACACACACACACACACACACACACACACACACACAGTAATTTCTTGGAATCTGGTACATTAAAGCAAAGGTTTTAGAAATAGTCCATAGACTACCATACATATACATAAATGTTTATCTAAGTATCTGTCTAGAACCCATTTTTAGATATACTCATACTCTGCATGTGTGAAGGATATGTTACAGTAGACCACAAGATTATACATTTATCTTCATTTTTGAAGGTGAATGCCTAGAACTCATAAGTGGCAAAGGATAATGTACAGTATTTTATCCTCATCAATATGAGGGGAGACAGGGTAACAGTAAGGCAAACCTATAGTACTAAAAAAGGAAAAGGCCTTTGAAAGGAAAAAAGTAGCTGAAGAGCAGAAGTTCTTATTATGCAATAGTTAAAGAGAGTTCTGTGAGAGGATACTTATTTCAACCCCAATGTAGCATCGAAGTATCAAAGAACTATAATTGTCATCTAAGTTAACCAATGTGACAGATGACAGTTCTGATGACAGGATCTAGAACCACTGTAAACATGTGAAAATGGCAAGTTAAAGTTGACAGAATGAAAATAACATGGTGGCACTGTACACTAAGAATTGTGGATTGTTATTCAGTGCTGCAAAAAATTTTTATTGATGAAGTAGAAAATAATGAAATTAAATAATTTACTACCAGATTTTTTTTCACTCTACCAATGAAAAAAAAAAGTTGACTTATCCCTTCTTTGGTTTTTGGTTACATTTTAAAAATTTGCATATTATTTATACAGTCAAATATAAACTGATATAAAATGTTTTTAACCATTGCTTTTTTTTGTGGGGCATGTGTGACTTAGGGGATTGATAACCGGGCAGATTCAGGTAAAGGAATTTTGGTCATGTAGTAATGGTTACACTGCTGCTGCTTCTGTTATATTCCGTGCAAAAAGAGAAGATTTCAGTTCCCAGCACTGTCTCTCCAGCACCTTTCACAAACACTAAACACACTTACAGAAAAAAGCTTTTAGTTTTCTGTTTATGAGCAGTGTTGCACCAGTTATCAGTATAAATTAGTATGGCATCAGCCATACTGACACAGCTGTGATCAGCAGAAGCCCTTGATATACCTGGGTGCATATACAGGCGAGTCTCATCTTACGCGGGGGTTCCGTTCCGGGGTTAGCGTGTAAAGCGAAAACCGCGTATAGTCAAAATTACATTGAGTTGAATGGCGGGCGGAATTGCCCGCACTACAGGTGCAGTATTAAAATTGTTATTTTTCTCTTTTTTTTTTTTTTTTGCCGACTGTGTAAAGCTGAAATTGCGCATGTTAAATTCGCATAAGATGCGCCAGACCTGTATGAGAGAGATAGTCTCATAGGACATCTTCTGTATGGGCTCATCAGCTTTGGAATTCAAACCCCGCTCCCCACCCATGTTGTTTCTAAATTGCCAAAGTCTGTGAGCTTCCAGGCACACTTTAGAACTCATCTGCTCAGCAGGCATTTGGGGATGGCTCAGACAGTTAGGGTGGTGTACTTTGGGGAAGGTGAGGGTTGGTAATTTTGATTTGTAATACATTTTAGGACTGGTGCTATGTTGTATAGCAGGGAAGTGGGGAGAGGCTTGTGCTTCTGTTTGAGTTGTAATGATTTTTTAATTTAATTTGTTTTAATTAATATCAAGGGCACCTACAGCCCATAATAGGCATCTTTTTGTCTTAGTTTATTTACATGAATAAATAAAATACACTGACTAAATTAATAGATTCATAAATGTGAAGGCCAGAAGGGACCACATGATCATGTAGTTGAACAACTGCATAACACAGATCATAGCATTTCACCGCTAATTCCTACATTAAAGCTATAACTTTTGGTCAGTCTAAATACTATTTTTGATAGACATCACAACTTGATGTAAAGTATAGATAACTATGAAACAGTATAAAGTCCAAATTTAAAAACACTCAATTTTTCCATTGCTATTATTTGGGGAAAGAAATAACCTCAACTCTTGAATCAGAATAAATATATTGGGCCAAATTTAAATGGTGGTATAAGATAAACATAGCTTGAACAATCCTGTTAATAGTTTTTCCTGCTACAGACATGTCTGTCTTTCCTCTCAGCATTCATAAGAGTTACAGCAACTTAACTGATCTCTAACTTATGCCACAATTTACATCACCACTACATCTGGCTCATCTCTTTCATGACCCACCAAAGTTCATATGTAAATGCGTAATGTCTCTAAAACTTATTAATGCAGTTTAATTAAGGGATAACATTCATGGTGGTGGTGTATATGAGGCAATTTATGGAATTTGAGGGTGATTAAATACTGAAGTAGAGCGGAGGCATTGGTAAGTGCAAGAGCTATTTATTGCTAGAATATTCCAATCCCATAAACATTATTCCTATGAACCAATAAGGCAGAAGTAGATTTAACAAACAACATAACGTGAGGAAAAATTATTTTTCCAGATATGTGAACATTTGAAGTTCTGCAATGCAGTTGCTACCTAAGATATGACATGGAGAGCAAGGTTTAAGTGAAGTACATGTAGTAATTCAAAAAGTGAATGTCATTCTCTCCAAGGCTTAGGCTAAAAAACAAATAATCGTGCGGGGATTACCTGTGTAGAATTGGAGTGATGAGACTGAAGAGTGAACACACATACTTCAGCATATAATGTATGGTTTATATTCCTATTGCCACTGTAATTGGGTAGTAGGGATCTTTTGTCAGCCCATACTGTTAGGTGTTAGAAGCCTGTATAAAGTTGTTGAAATTCTGCTGTCTCGTGGCAAATGTAGCTCTTTAATTTCTTTAGGAATATAAAGGAGGTAGGGAGCTGCCTTCTAGGAAGAGAAAATTAAGGAGTTAGAAGGGAGGTCCTGGTGGGAAACCCCAGTAAAAGCCCAAAGAGGAAGCTTAGGCTAAGATTTATACTCTATTATTTTTGAGATACCAATATAGCCAAATGCCAGGGACGCTACTCAGGCCCCTACCAGCTCTGTGACTACCAGAAAAGAACTCATCCCACTCACTGAGCATACACCGTAACTTAGGATATAGAGAATATTCATATTTATTGCATAAAATACAAGATCTTGGTACAACTGTGTGAGCAATCCTGGTTGACGTCTTGCACTTGTGTGGAAGACTCCTCTCTCCCCCATGATAGCACCGCTTAGCACTGGTACATTGGTGTTCCTTTGTGCAAGACAGTACTGTGGTACAGGCTCTGTAACACCAGCACAGTTATGCCCAGCTGTTTAATGTGCCATCCTCCATGATGATACACTGTTATCACACTGTTGTTCAAGTCATTCTATATTACTTCCACTGGCGAAAAACTCTTATCATTCAGTCTACAATGTAAGGAATTAGCATAGAAGCACTTTAAATAAGGTTCTGTCGAGACCCAAATTTCATCCCCATCAGCCTCACAATCATTCTACATGTCTGTTAGTCTATAAGGTGCCACAGGACTCTTTGCTGCTTTTACAGTCATTCTAGCTTCCAAAGCCAAGTAGACTGCTCTGTAATTTGAGGGCATGTTTCAGCTCAGAAGCGCAAATCAAAACTCACACAAGGTAACCAATTTATATGCCAGTCGCAAAGTAGTGGAGTCATTGGGACTGATTCTCCATGGCCTTCTATCTTGTGCACTCATTTACACCAGTGCAAAATGGGTGTAAATGCTTCCATTCCAATTTGGTGTAAACAAAAACACAAGTGCAAGCAGGTAGAAAAGCAACTGTGACTCCATCCACACAGTGACATTATGGAAAGCACTCAGCAACGTCCTAGTGACAGGCTAGTTCTTCCCCAAATACCTGTCAGCCATCTGGAACAAAGATTTAAAAAGATCCCCTCCCAGATGACAGCTGTGTTTTCCTGGCAGCTTAGGAGAAGAGGGGAAAAAAGGCCTCAGTCCTCATTTGCCCCAATATTTTTCATTCTTTGTACCCACAAATGGTGATCACAGGAGAGTGAAGGGAAGAGAAGAGACACAACATTTAGCTTTGCCTTTTTACCACAGTGATTTGGAATGGGAGCTGTCACCACTTCAAAAACAGCTGATCATGGGTAATAGCTGTCTCAGCAGCTCCTTACCAGAGATGGGAACCAGAGACTGCAACCCACCCTACAACCTGAATATTTTTATTTATGGTTTCTAAAGCTCTAGGACTGTAGTTATTCCTACTCCCAAGATGGGTGAGGGAAAGGGGAAGGAATAGTAAGTAGTGCTGTTTAGTATACATGGAGCTGATTTACAGACATTTCTCATTAAATGTAGTTGCTCTGCTGTTCCAGCTTGCAGAGTGGGTGGAACATAGGAATTGCCAGACTAGATCAGGCCCAAAGGTTTATCTAGTTCAATATCCTGTTTTAGACAGCATCCAACACCAGGGGAAAGTCTGAGAACCTCACAGTAGGCAGATGTGGGATAATCTGCCCCTCGCATTTGGTCACACCCTAATCTGAAATAGTGAGTGTCTCTTTCTTTGCCTCGCACACCATGACTTTAGGCTCCCCAGTGCACAAACGGCTTACACAGCTCAGTCACTGTATCTCATATAAAAATCTCTCTCACACCCTCAATCCTCAACCCAAGTGTAAATTCAGCACAGTTGAGGATTGATTTCCAAGTATGCTTTTCTTTTTAAGGCAATTCTTCTATGCATCTCCATTGAGTTTTGTTTTGTTTTTTATTCAGGAAGCCTCTGTTCTGTTCTTGACTGTATCACAAGCTTCCTGAATAACTAAGTAATTCACTTAATCTTTATGTGCCTCCTTTATCTAATATATAAAAGAACGATAATATCTACCCCTCAGGAATGTCGTGTGCACTGCTATTTACAACATGCTCTGAGATCTGTGGACAGCAGGCACTACTGAACTGCAATGTATAATTATTTGTTAAAAATCCAAAGATGAGAATTCAGGAAATTTGCAAATGCAACTCTCAGCCATCTCCAATGGGAAGAAGTTAGAAGACTCTGTCACTAGAATGGGCAGTCAAAAAAGAAAATGAAAACAATTTAAGGTCTAGTCTAACTCACCTGAGGTCAGACTTTAGACACTCACCTGTCACAAAGAGTAAGGGAAGATGTGTTAACTAAATAAGAGCTACCACTTGTCATGACTGAGATGAGGGCAGTCAGACCTAGTGACTGGAGCAGGAGTCGTCAGTCAGGCCAAATCAGGTACCAGGAGGTCAGAGTCTGAGACAGGTCTGAAGTCAAACTGAGTGTCAAGCATCAGCAGGTCAGGCAGGGTCAGGTTACTAGGAGATCAGAGTTGGGAACCAGGTTACAGATAACTATCAAAGAGCAAAGTCAAGGACAAACCAGCATTGGAAACCAGAGTCTAAAGTCTACCACAAGCAGGGTCTGGTGCAGAGACAGGCAGGCAGTCTGTGTTGTTGCTCTGACAACCCCCCTTCCTAGCTTTCTGGTTTAAGTTCTAGTACCAAGCAATCATTGGGCTATGAGGGGCTGCCTCTCAGGTCCTGTTGGGCAATACCTTCTGCTGAGCCAGCTCCAACGGCCCTCCTGTAGGAGACTTTCCTAAGCTTGAAGTGGGTGATGTAGAGGTGTCAGCATCCCAGAACCCCTATGGTGCAAGGTTCCATACAATGCAGGTTCTTGTACCACTGAGAGGGCAGGATAATTATCTCTGAAAGTATACTGGACCATATTTAAAGAACGAACACTTCTACAATATTATTTAGAAATCAACTGGCTTCCTGTTAAGGACATAGGAAACCAGTTTGTCCCTTCTTTGGAAAGTAATGCCATTTCACAGATATAAAAGGAACTGTGTTGTATGTTTTCTGTGTGCCACATAAAAATACATAGCAGTGCTGTTGCACCTTCTGAAACAAATAACTGTTGAAGCAATAAACCGGTTAAAGGAAAAATGGTTTCAGAGCTCCAAGGCTATGTATTTAAATAATTGAACTTACTTATAGTCTAAAACCTGAAAAGAAGTTAAAAAAATAACACTCAATTAGAAAACTATGGACTCATCCTGACAAGGGGAGGGAGAAGAGATAGAGATCAAGGCCCATAACAAAAGATCTATTCATTTATGGCAGATCATCTGTGGAACAATTCCAGCATGCTTAAAAATACTGTGTCTAATATTGTATCTATTGTATCGTCTAGCCAGGAATTATTTTCTAAACCTGCTGCCCACATTTGACCATGGCCAGTTCACTTTTCATACTGTACATGTCAGTTTGTGTGGTCAAAAGCAGCTCACTGCCCCATGTGGAGGAAATGCAAGAGCATTGAAATATGAAGTAGAAGTACTAAAATGTCTGACCTCCAGCATATATAGAGGAGAATCAGAAGATCGGTCAGTTCCTCCCAAGAGGGAAAGGGGACAAATGAATAAAATATTTAGCCAGAGCTCCTGTCAAATGCAAAAGAGAAAACACATTTTTAGGTAACTCAAATATATTATTATAAAATAAGGTCACTTAATGGCCTCAATATTTTAAGCTCAGCAATAATATAACAAACCTTTGCATTTATATAACAACAGCTTTATTGTAGTCTATAATAACACACGTGTAAGAAATCCACAATTATAAGACATGCAGGACAACAATGTTCTTGCATATGCATGAACAGATAAACATTTTAATTAAAAATATTGCTATAATGAGTGGGTACAGTCAGGCATGTTTTTATAAAATGATCATCTTTTTCCAAGAATGGTATTTGTCTCAGCAATAGCACGATGTAGTTGGTGCTATTAATATTTATGCTAGAGTCAGTGGATACAACTTCATAGAAGAGTCTCTTATCTAAAATGTAACTGTTACAAAGTTTGCTGTCATACCTTTTCCCAGTATTTTGTTGAATGTGTTTTCAGTATTTAGAGTATTGATAAAATGCATGTCTGGTTTACTGAGTGTTTATTCCTCTTGACATACATTGCTTCTTTGAGGCAGTACGTGTTCGTTTGCATTGAGACTCTTGAGAAGAATGCTGCAAGTGTATTATGTGGTTGATTTTCTTCACATCAAAGTATCAGCTTTTCTAAACATGTATCAGACTGCTTCAACATAAAATACACTATCTGATTCACCTTCTAATGGGCAACTAACATCTACTCACATAGTAATCCCAATTACCAGATCCTATAAAAATGTATAAGGACTACATTTGTATCTACAATACTTTCATAAAATAATAATTTAATGAGTATGTGTTAAGAGGTATTAAAACAAAAATCTATATTTTGCATTTGGCTTAGATTTTAGCATCTGGTAGGACTATGCCATTTTTCTTTTTCTTCTTTCTTCTATTATTTATTTTAGTTTATTTCCAAGATAAGTAAAAAAAATGGGAAAGGATAGGGCTGGTATAAGTTAAAAACTTACATATGCATTGAACATGATTAGATTGTACATTCTAGTGGGTAGACAGCCACCTTTTTAGTTTCCTCAGATATGATAGCCATTAACCCAGGTCTGCAGACACCTTGAAATATTTATGAATTATACAATGCAGATTTTAAAACATAATCTCCTTTTATGAATCTTGGTTAAAGATATAAGAAAAATGGCCGGGCAAGATCAAATATTTGTTTACATCTCATCTCCAGCAAAATATAATTTTAATTTTTGACTGATCTTTAAGTAGATGCAGTAATTATGTAACTAAGTAAACTGAAAGCTAAACAGAAAAGGACAGGCAAGAGATTACAAAAACCCAGAATGAACTAGAAACAAACCTACTGACCAGCCTATGACTTTTACCACACTTAAGGTACCTTGTCAAAGATTTTATGCTTAGCACTGGACTCGCCTTAGATGTTTGTAATCTAGTGGGGAAGATTGTGTAGGTGTTAATAGCTCATTTCATACACTGAATCAGAGAGGGGGGTGACCTACACAAAAAAGACTGGGACCCAGGAATGACTGAGTTCTACTTCCTCCTGTGACACCACCTCAAATAAATCATTCACTCACTTCTGTCTCTGAACGTTTTTTAAAAAATGGGGATAATAATACTTACCTACGTCACAGGAGAGTTGTGAAAAGTAACTAGCTTGCAAAGCTAAAAGACTTAGGAACGAGATCTTCACCCCAGAAGCACAACAAACAATGAAGCAGTTAGGATCTTACCGTATATTAGACAGTGAAAAATGGGGAATGTTAAGAAGGAAAAGTAACAGAGTAGAGGTCTGAGCCTTTTAGTTGCTACAGCACTCTCAACTCTATTGACTTAAATAGGAATGAAAGGCTCTCTTTCTGAACCTCACATCTCTTGCTTCACATTACCAGACAGAAATAAGGTACGGCATGCACACAGAACAAGATACAGAACATCACAGGCAATGAAGTAGGATGGGACATTAAAGAGAGAGTTGGAACAACACTATGGGACAACATTATGTTAAATAGGATAGCAGATATTCAGAAAGCTGTTAAGTATAATGATAAAAGAGGGGAATTACAACACTACAGTATGTTCAATAGCTGGGAATACGGTCGTATCCAAATATAGTAGTAACACTGTGTGGAGGTAAAAAGAACAGGACTACTTGTGGCACCTTAGAGACTAACAAATTTATTTGAGCATAAGCTTTCGTGAGCTACAGCCCACTTCTTTGGATGCATAGAATGGAACGTATATTGAGGAGATATATATACACATATAGAGAGCATGAAAAGGTGGGAGCTATCAAACACGGCTGCTACTCTGAAACATGTGTAGAGGTAGAGACACACGGTTATATATTTAATTGGGTAACACAAAGTCTGAAAGTGGAAGTTTGGATAATACGATGGCTTTAAGCACTCTCAGGAGTAATGGCTCTCCATATTAGGAGAACTGCCAGAGAGCAATTTAGTGTTAAGTCAGTCATTTAGAGTGTGTTTAACATTTGGCTTAGAATCTGAAGGATCCTAGCCAGACTTGCAATAGGATATTCTCAGTGGCTGATCCATGCTCCTGTAACCTGCAGCATTTGTAGTCTCAGACAGCTACTTGTGCTTCTCTTGTAGGATTCCAAAAGAATTGTAACTAGCACAGGCTATGAGGCACAAATGTCACTTAAACCTCACTGCCATTTCAAATGCTTTCCAGTGTCCCTGGTATGTCTACACAAACCCCTACAGAGGCACAGCTGCAGCGCTGCTGATGTAGCTGTGCTGATGTAAGTTCCCAGCCCCCTTTGTAGACAGCAGATGATCGTCTTTGAACACTAGAACGCATCAAACAATTAGGATCCTCTGATTAATGTTATTTTATTATTCCTTATTTATTTAATAGCTCTCATCTCCCATCAAAGACAGTCACTGGTATTCAAACAGTCAGAGGTCGGTAGCAATGCATATAGATGTGGTGTTTCCTCGCCATGATTTCACAGAAAAAGAAAAAAAGCCTTTGAGAGTTCTCATAAGACATCAGTAATAGCTAGAGTATAGGGGAAAGGAGTCTCTTGTAGTTAATGTGTTGGACTGGGCTTGGAGAGATCTGGGTTCAAGTCTCAGCTCTGTTATAGGCTTACTGTGTGATCTTGGGGAAGTTTTTTATCCTCTCTGTGCCTCAGATCCACATCTGTGAACTGGGATAATCTACTTCTTTTCTCTCACCTAGTCTCTGTCTTGTCTATTTAGACTGCCAGCTCTCCAGTTACTATTTGCTTATACAGCGCCTAGCACAGCAGTCTTCAATCTATGAGCTAGTGTAACAAACAAATAGAAGACAGACACACCAAAACAACATACTATTCACTTTAAAAGTAGCAAAAATAGTAATTTTACTAATAAACAAGTCATTGAAGACACACTGATTGTAAGCATACAAATACTGAATCCTGGATGGTGCATTTTTCATTTAGTTCCTAAAGATGCAAGACTGGCCCAAACAGACCTGTAAATCTCTATGTTGAATAAAAGTATATGCACTTTTGTAGGAGAGGACTAGTCCTGGGAGTTATAAAACAGGATGGGGAGTCAGGAGATCTGGGTTATATTCTTTGTTTGTTAAGTATCAGGGGGTAGCCGTATCTACAAAAACAACAAGGAGTCTGGTGGCACCTTAAAGACTAACAGATTTATTTGGGCATAAGCTTTCGTGAGAAGTGAGGTTTTTACTCATGAAAGCTTATGCCCAAATAAATCTGTTAGTCTTTGTTTGTTGTGATCTTGGGCAAAGCATTTAGCTTCTTTGCATACGTCTACATTGGAATGTAAGCCTGGGTTCAAACTTAGATTCGAGCCCAAATCTCCCTTCTGTCCAAACACAAATCTGTCAGACTCAGGCCTTTAAGCCCTCAGGACCGGGCCCCCCAGGATCTGGCCAAGGGTATATTTCTGAAGCTGAGTGCCCTGGGACTTGGGTCCAAATTCCATAATTTTTCAGTGTGCACACAGCTTAGGCCTGGGGCCCCAGACCTGTGTCCTGAGAGTCTGCCAACACTATCCCACAATCCCTGTGTTCCTTGGCCTTTCTGTCCCAAGTCTAGCCAGTCAACTCCCAGGAAACACAAGCAACCCCTTAGTCATGTACAGCTGCTTAGCATTTAACCCTTGCATTTTATTCTGACCCCTGAACTGCAAACAGAGTGAGACGTCTGCTGCATTAGCTATGGCCAGCAACAAGAAGTCATCCTTTGCCAAGCACACTGCTACCTGGTCACAGGGCCACAGTCAGGTTCTGGTAAATCTCTGGCGCAAAGCGAGCAAGATGTTCGACTTTGGTGAGAGTATCAGAAATGACACCATGTACTGAGAAATAGCAGAGAAGCTGTCAGTGTTGGGGATTCAACAGACTGGCAACCAATGCAGATCAGCTCAAGAGCAACTATCAGAAAGCCAGGGATGAGAACCACACCTCTGGGAACTCCCCATCATCTTGGCTTTTTTACAAGGACTTTGACAGTGTGCTGGGAATTGTGCAGAGTACTGAGCGCCCAACTGTTCACAATAACCTGATCAGCTGGGATGGCGACTTTCTGAGCCCCGAATCTAATACAGCACCAGAGGGGAGCTGGCAGCAGCAGGATCAGACTAGTGAAATGACTCTGGTGCTCATGCTAGTCCCTGAAGAGACTTTGTCACCAGAGCAGCTACAAGACATCCTGGATCCATAGTCAGAAGAGCTGTTTGATGACCCCACAGAGCAGCAGCCAGCCACAGAACTGGCAGCAGAAACAAAGAAGCCAGATGTAGTCCCAGAGCCTGGTAAGTTTCTGTCTCCATATTTGTTGTTATTAATATATGAATGGGAGGGATTTCTGGGTTATCACCCAATACGATTATTATTACAAGTCCCAGGCAGCAGCATGTATCAGCTAATGGTGGAATGCACGCCAGCACCTTGGCCTCTCTAAGGTACCACCACCATCACCATGACGTGGAATTCAAAATGAATACAGGGAAGTGCAAAACACAGTTAAACAAGCAGTTATAATGAATTTTTTACCAGATACTTGCACATAAGTACAAAGATATGCCTGGGCGTTGAAAGCAAGAGCTTTATATTGCCTTCCCTTGCACTGCCCCACACTGTACAAATCAGCCACACCAGAGCCTACTAAGCCTCCTGTAAACTGTGCTGGGAGGTGGGGGGAAATGTAGTGCACAGGTGACAGATTAACTCTCCAAAATACTCCCTGGGTTGTATGCAGTCCACAAACATGCCAGGGATGAGCAGGGCTTTGCAGTTCTTTGTTACCAACATATGCTGGGTGTGTGTGTGGGGGGGTGTTGGCAATGCATTCCCTATGATGGATCCCGGCAGTCCCTGTGGAAAGTATATAGTCCATGTTTACAGTATTAAGTGTGTGCAATGTTGGGTGTGTTTGCATGTAGTCCATGGATAGATGTAGTCCAAACAGGCTTTATCATAAGCTGTAGTTGCACCGGGGTAATTGCACAAATGCAGAGAGCTTGCAGTAGCTTACAAGTAGGCAGTAATCCACATGGAAGCTAGTGGAACATGTTGATTCCTCCATGAATTTTGATCCAATTCTGGGTGCTGATAGCTGCAAACTTTTCCCTGAGTAGGAACTCAGGAGAGGTAGTCACATTTTAGGTAAAGATGTACTTTCTGGGCCCTTTAGCATACACGGATTGCTTGCTCCGATAGCTTGGAATAAAAAGTCCCTTTGCGATTTAGGAATCTTCAGAATCATTAAGTCCTCCAGACTGTTGAATGCCTGAGAGGATTGAGAAGCCATAGGCTGTAAACCACGGCAAGTGTCACCATCCTCCCCACAACCCACCCACCCCAGACAGGCTGAAATGGCCTGCAATTTTTAAATTTCACCTTAACATTGTGCGTGAAAACTTTACACTCTTCTTAACACTCAGTTGTGTCCACGGAGTGTCTGGGAACGTTATGTCTCAGGTTCCCTGTACATAAGATACAGTAATAATGCCTCTCTCATACAGATATGCTAGGATTTTATTTTAAATAAATATTTTGTAAAGTACTCAGATCCCCTAATGGATGGTGGTATGGAAGTGTAAATTATTTATTATTTACATAATAAACACAAGAGGAAGTATGGCTAACAGAATGTATTCTACTGATCAACATTAACATTCTTTCACATTCCTGGAATCCTGAATAAGATCTAAGGTGAATGATAGGAAAAACAGTACTGATTTCAAATGTAGATAAAACACCATGTTCCATAGCATAGCTAGAATAGATAGCAAGTGGAAGCTCCAGTTTTGTCTGTTTATTTACATGCAAAAATAGTAATAATAATAATAATAATCTTGATCACCTGAAAGAGTATTTACTGCTTGAAGAATTTTTGTATCTATAATCTGACATTGATAAAAAAATCTCTGGAAGAAATATATTTATTGTAACTAGGGACTAGAATAGAAAATTTAGCCCTTATCTATAGTAATGATGAATGCCTAAAAGAAGGGAGTAGTGTCCATTAAAAATTTTACATAGGTGACACCATGTTCCAACCCATAATCTTTGCCATGTATATACATGGTAATCAAAATATTATAGAATGCAAGAGTGTTAATCAACAATATACTAGCTCATGAGAAATGAATACAATTTGTTACGGATACAGACTTCTTTAAACATACAAATATATGCTTAAAAATGGACAATATCATGAACTTGTTAAGTCAAGGAGAACTGTGGAGTCACATTTAAATGCTTAAAAGACAGTCACATCCTTTGGCATTTCCACTGCTGTTGGCATTGGAATTTAAATAAAGTTCAAAGTGAAAGTGTACAAAAAATTGCTATTACAGAGCATGTTTGATTAAGTCAAAAGGTGAAACTGTAACCTCTAATATTTATTTGTTTATTGAATCAGTACTTTTCTGATATCTTAAAGAAAGGAGTGAACAGTCTAAAGGTGAAATCCTGACCCCACTGATGTGAATACGAGATTTGCCAGTGACTTCAGTGGGTTAGGATTTCACCCCAGGAATTTATCTATACAAGTATAGTGGTCATGAAAATGTTTACAGGGCGAAAGCCTTTGCAATAAATAAATGTTACCATGGAATTAGTTGGTGTTTTCTATTCTTAGTATGTGGAATACATCAGAAATAAATAGTATTAATTGCTGATAAAAGCACTGGTAAATTGTAATGTTAGTGTCAGCAATTATTGTTACTGCTGGATTTGTCTTAGACACACTCTAAATGTCAGAGATTTTGCCGAAGGTACTTGACAATATTACCTAGATATGTAAAATGTAAGCACTGTCTATCACAACTGCAAAAAGACATATCAGACAACAGTTATTTATTATTTTAAAAATCCAAGTACCTTTGTTATAAAATAGATGGTTACAATCCCAAAATAGGTACAAAAACAGAACTTCATCTCACAATGAAGACCCAGAGAAATTGCATCAATTATTATGACAGGCCTCTAAGAAGAAACCCTTCACAAGAGATGAAAGAAACATAAAGCATGAAATCCATCCATGATTATGACCAATGAGCATAGCAAATGTTTTTGAGGAAATCACCAAATCAAAATTAATAAACTGTTTTTTTTTAATCTAAGAATCTCTATCGTATTACTGGATTGCTCAGAACTGATACTGTCAAAGCAGCATTCTAAAGCTAAAGTAATTGGAACTGCTAGGTGAAAAGAGAACCTCGGTACAGGTATTCCTGCCACTCCAGTGTTTATGACAGAAAAGCTCTGGGAACTGCTGGTAGAGATTTAGAATATGTAGCCCATAGTCATCAGTCAATGAGAAGAAACCTTGGAAACTTAGTTTTGTCTTATTTTCAGGAAAAAGGAGGTAAAATATTATCAAAGAAAGCTTGGAGTATATCCCCAGAAGTGACCCCTGTCAAACAATACATTTAGGATTTGGAGGGCTTACTTTGTTGTTTTTTGAATAATTTGCATATATGTGGTGAGCCTAATGTGATGGTCTTATCTTTCAAAATTAAATTATGTACTGCCCAGTGTTTCTCAATTTATTGTCACTTACATGTTTATAGATCAATTCCCTTAGTATATGTCCTTCCGTTTTACCTGATACTGAAGTAAATATTGATTAGTGTTTCTTGGGATTGTTCTTTTCAGCCTTTTGATAAATATTGCCATATTCACTTTTCTCCCATCTTCAAGTAATCTCCTGACCTTAATGAGAAGCTGTAAATAACTTGTGAGCTGGCTGTTTCCTCTACTGTGTCATTCAGATTCATGGGATGTATGTTTTCATACAGTTGTAGTTTAGTTCAGTTGAAGTGAATTGGGCTCTGCATGATTACTCCCATGTGGATCAGATTGCAGCATCAGGGCCATAATGACCTTTCTGGAAAAAGTGCTAAAACAATTTTACTTGATCAAATATTAAGATCACGACAAAACATTGCATGCAGTGATGCAGAACACAAAATGAAAGCAGTAATCTTCAAAGCCTACCACCACACCCTTTTCTCACCTGATAGGAGCCCTAAAATGCAAGCAAAAAGAACTTCTTACTGCATAAAACAGCTTTCATAGAGACTGGAGCCAGAGCTGCTCTTATATCCTGCCAAAGGCTTTATAAGACACAAGGATAGAGAAAATACTTTTTTTGGAAGGGGTGGGGGAGATGGAGGGAGACAGATGCTCTCCAGAATAGTTCATAAACAAAGCAAACAAAATGCTACAGTAGTAAATATGGAGTTAGTTACATATCTGTAATAGGATCTAGTCTTGAACTTACATTTGTTCAAAATGCATTTATAAGAATGGAAATTGATTACTTCTTAAAAATAAAGCACACTTCAAAGCTGTAAATGCACATACACACTGTTTATAACATTAACTGAAATATAGAAGCTCTTATTTTATTTCTTATTTTATTTGTTTGTCATTGAGAGATAATGTGAGGAAATCTCCCTTTTAACCTTGTAGAAAGTTACAGTTTCCACATAATTGTTAAGGTGCTTGCAGACTCAAAGTAGTTAAAATATATTCAGTTTTCTCTTGTAATGGTCATCTCTGCTTCCCCCAAACAATTGAAAAAAAAAAATAGTATTTTTTCCCTACAACGCCTGATCTGATATGTTTTGTACACTAACTTTTCAGAACTTTGGCCTCTAGTCAGTAGGGCTCCTCCAAGCAGCACCAGGGTCTGCTCACACAGATCCGATTGCAGGACTGAAGCCTTTATATAGCTGTGTATTAGATGATATGTAGTTATAGACATATGGATTGCATTTTACAGTCTAGATTGGGAACTTCTCATATCACGGTACCTTCTATCTCTACATTTTGAAGAAAAAAAAATCAATAAGGACCTGATCCAGACCCACTGAATGTAGCAGAAAGACTCCCATTGATTTCAGTGTGCTTCGGATCAAATTCTAAAGAAATATAAAAATACTAACACGCCTTTTAACTGCACTGTGTCTAAAATCATTAGACACTGCAGTACTGTAATGAATGGTGGGTGTTTCCTTTTGACTTGATAATAACTGTATCCTGGCCTAGTTCCACCTCAGAATTTTTCTACCTAGGCCAAAGTATGACCTCAGACAAAAAATGCCCTAAAATTATCTAATTAAACCTGATGTATCATATTTCTTTTAACTACAGTAGGTGCTGCATTGCACAATACTCTAAATATAGCCACATGCCAATGGTGCAAGCAGGGCCGGTGCAAGGAAGTTGCGCGCCCTAGGCGAAACTTCCACCTTGCGCCCTGCCCCCAGCTAGCCCCATCCCCCCGCAGCAGCTAACCCAGCCCCCCACCCGGTGAGCCCCCCCTCCCCCCTCCAGCAGCTACCCCCACCCAGGGAGACCCCCCCTCTGCGGCAGCTAACCCCGCCTGGGGATACCCCCCCCCCCCCGCGGCAGCTAACCCTGCCTGGGGAGCGGTTCCCCTGTGCACCTCTCCCCCCCCCCCAATTACTGTGGGTGGCCCTCCCCTCACCCCTCCCCCCCGCCCCAGCTCACCTTCACTCCACCTCCTCACCTGAGCGGGCTTTTAGGCGCCCCCAACCACTAGGCGCCCTAGGCAGCAGCCTAGTTTGCCTAAATGGTTGTACCGGCCCTGGGTGTAAGCTCTTGCTCATTATTAAAGCTGCACCTTGTCCAAAACACCTAAACAAATGAATGTAAGAAGCTCCAGCCCCATGGCAAAGTTCAACCCCACCAGAAGCCAGCAGTCTCTCTCCCTTCCATTTGCCATTCTAAAGGGGGGAGGCAGGGTGGGCAGCTCCTGTGAGAAAAATATAGGATAGTGCCGGTGTTCCTCCTCCCCACCCCACTGCAGCACCTGTCCTGAGAAGGGACACAGGGGGTGAAGAGTACATGAAGCTGCCCCTCCTCAAGCATGGGAAGGAGAAGGGATCCACTGCAGCCCCCCAGCCCTGAGAGAGGGGAGGGAAGAACCCCAGGAGGAACAGAGGTGAGGCTAATGGGAGTTGGGGGAGGGCAGAGCTGACGGGAGTAGGGATTGAACCGCTGGGGTGCTAGGGGACAGGGCAGGGGATGGACAGATGTGGGGGTGAGAGCTCCTGCAGCAGTGGCCAAAAATCACTTTATCCACTATATTTGGAAGAGTGGGCAACACTAATTCTCTCTCTCTCTCTCTCTCTCTCTCTCTCACACACACACACACACACACCCTGACACCCTGGACATGGGAAGTTCAAAAATCAAAAAAAGACACAAAAACACAAAATAAAACAAAAAAACCCACAATTTTTTTGGCCAATCTCATGATTTTTGTGGGGTCCAACTCATGATTTTTGATGTCTTGAGGTTGGCAGTACTGCTGCAAGAGGCCAGGGTCAACTTTCTGGTACCTGGTTCCCACTTCCCTCTCTCTTCAGCAACTGGGGGCTGCTGTGAGTCTTTAGCAACGTAGTGAAGCAATCCAGTCTCCCAATTAGTGCCAATTTAAGAGGGGCCCATACATAATGGCTTTCAAAGAAATACATTCAAAGAATATTAACATTGCCAAGTCAAATCCTCAAAAATTAGGACCTGCCAGAATTAAGACTATCTGTCTAGCCTTAACTTTTTGCCCTGGTGTGTATGCATGTGTAGTCCTTAATTACTAGATCACATACTAATTTTTCACCCCATGGTCATCAACAGGGTTTTAATCCAGGGCCTTTCAGACACATAGCAGCAAATGTCTTCAACTTGAGCTGAAGGGGTAAATGTTAGCAGAAGAAAGCTGTAGAGCAATCCCTAGAAGGAGCCATGTCACATACTTTGCCATTGGGTTACAAAAATAAGCTGCTTGTATTCACTTTCAAGGCCCTTCACAGTCAATCCCCACCCTATCTATCCTCTCTCATTCACTGTCAACACCCACCTCCAATCAACCAGTGAGGCCCGCTTCCGTTGTCCACTTCTTAAAGTTTCAAACAAGCACCTTTGTGCTTTGTGCCAGACTGCCCCCATGCCAGGGAGGAACTCCCTGTAAATATCCATAAAGCCACTCCATTGTTCTCTTTCAAATCTTTTGTCAAAACTCGTTTGCCATGATGCCTACAAAAAACTTGACAACAGCTAGGCTGCTGATAGCACTGACTATCCAATATTGTCTCGTTGTTTGTAACTCCCCCATTCATCTTTATGCTTCTGTCGTCTCATACTTATATTGAAAGCTCCTTGAAACAGGGACTATCTTCTAATTCTATTTGTACAGCACCCAGTACGATAATTTCCTGGGTAGGGCTTCTAGGTTAATACAAATAATAATAATAATACTTATGGGACAGCAGTGAAATGTTGGGGATCAGGAATTCTAAGTTCAGTTACATGCTCTGAGAAGGGAGTGTGTCTAGTGGTTACAGACAGCGCAGCCAAGTATATAGATTTGGCACATTCACTTTGAAAGGCAGACTAGCTAAGTTTCTGAGACTTGGCTCTATCATATTAGAAACCTGGGTTCTATTTCCAGCTCTATCTGAAGTGAGTTTTTGCTAGTTCTTAGTCACCTCATTTGTGAAATGGGTCAATGACGCTGCCTGGTTGAGTAAGGATAATAAGGTTATGAACTGCACAGAAAAATTAACAGCAGCCAGTAAAAGAGATGAAACCCAGAACCCTTGGTTTCCTGGCTCCCATTCCACAGTTCCTTATCCTAGGCCAAATGTTATTTGGAGTCTCTCACATATTTTCATATTCATATTTTTTGAGATTTTTTTTTAAACCTGTGATGGGAGCAGGAGTGACAGGGCTGCCAAGCATATGAGAGTCATGTGAGATTTTCTGTCTCTTGGCATGTCTGCACTCACTCCTCCCCTTACTTGCTCTTTGTGCACACGGACCCTGGACTCCTCAGAAATCTCCCCCTATCATTCAGGGTGGTTGCAGGGAGAAAGAGGGCCCCAGATGGACCTGAGCCACCTTTCAATATGAAGGACGGGAGATCCACATGTAGAGAACCCCCAACTTGTGGACCACTCAAGAAAGATCTTGGAGTCGTAGATAGTTCTCTGCAAACATCCATTCAATGTGCAGCGGCAGTCAAAAAAGCGAACAGAATGTTGGGAATCATTAAGAAAGGGATAGATAATAGGACAGAAAATATCATATTGCCTCTATATAAATCTATGGTATACTATGTGCAGATGTGGTCGCCCCATCTCAAAAAAAAGATATATTGGACTTGGGAAAGTTTCATAAAAGGGCAACAAAAATGATTAGGGGTATGGAACGGCTGCTGTATGAGGAGAGATTAATAAAACTGGGACTTTTCAGCTTGGAAAAGAGACAACTAAGGGGGGGAAATATGATAGAGGTCTATAAAATCATTACTGGTGTGGAGAAAGTAAATAAGAAAGTGTTATTTACTCCTTCTCATAGCACAAGAACTACGGGCTACCAAATGAAATTAATAGGCAGCAGGTTTAAAACAAACAAAAGGAAGTATTTCTTCACACAATGCACAGTCAACTTGTGAAACTCTTTCCCAGAGGATGTGAAGGCCAAGAGTGTAACAGGGTTCAAAAAAGAACTAGATAAATTCATGGAGTATAGGTCCATCGATGGCTATTAGCCAGGATGGGCAGGGGTGATGTGCCTAGCCTCGGTTTGCCAGAAGCTGGGAATGGGTGACAAGGCTTGGACCACTTGATGATTACATGCTCTGTTCATCCCTTCTGGGGCACCAGGCATTGACCACTATCAGAAGACAGGATACTGGGCTAGATAGACCTTTGGTCTGACCCAGTATGTCCATTCTGATATTTTTATGAGGGGTATAATCAGGTCCAAAAAAGCAGATGAGATTTTATATCATACCAGCACCACCATTTTTCACATACCAGTTATTAAACAGAATTTTATTACTCTTTTCCCCAAATCATCCTTGGACTGAGAACAGACTGAAATGTGGCAGCCAAAAGATAATATTTACTTTATAAGTGTCTTTCAGTTTTAATGAATGTGAATCATCAGATATAATTATCACCTATCATCATACTGTGGTGCTAGAATTCACCCACCACAGAATCCTTATTAAGCTGAGTGACCTGATCTACACCCAGGACATTTCTGTGAGTAGAGACCATGGATCTTTACATGGCTGCATAGATCATATAATGCAAAAATGAAAGAACCTTTAAAAATATCACATACTGCATATGTTGTTCAGTTTTACACAGTTAAATGGAAGGAAATGAAATATTCATATGATACGAAGGTTCTCAGCCTGGAAATTGGGTTTTTCTAGCCAAAGGAAGCAAGCAACTTCTATAGAATATTTTGCTTGCCAGAAATATGGAATAAGCATTACCTGACTTTTAAAATCACTCTTTTATTGGATTTCTTACCAGACTGCAGTGAAATGTGAACTGTAGCTTTAAGGCCTCTCCAGAATTAATAAGCTCCAGGTGTATTGCAACCAGTTAATTGCTTCTGAAGGGAGCTAAGGGAACCCTGTTCCAAGAGACTGCTATTTCTAAGATACTAAGCTGAGATTTAGCTGCTTCAGTGCGTTCCTATGGTGAAAGCTATTCATGTTGTGCTTTAACTATCAAGATTGAAAGAAACAGCTTTTATGAAGAACTTTGTTGTGCAAGGATGAATGCACTAAAGATCCTCTAAAGAAAGCTGTTTGAATTACAAGCATCTTAAACAGTGTATGTACAACTGCATTCAGAGATGGGCCCAAAGTGTGAAGTTGGGCTCAGGATACCGATTTCCTCCCAGCTGTGGAGGTTCAGATCCTATTTTCTAACCTCAGGCCTATCTCCAATTTTATGCAGAATAAAATCTAAATGGATCTTGATAAACGAACTACAGTCTCTTACTGTAACTTATTCTTCACAAAAATAAGAGCCTGATGATTATACAGCTCTGTTATACACTAACAGCCTCTTTTTCTCCAACCCTGTATCATTAAAATGCAACTTATTTATGATTAGTTATAATAATGAAATATGTGCAAAGAAATAAATTATACAAAAACTCTCCTACATTACTTAACAGGATACAAATGACCAAGTCTCAATGACTTGTAACCCACTACAACTAACATTTTCTGTTTATTACCCTCCTCTATCTTTATTTGAGTAGCAAGATGCTAAAAAGTGGTAAAAGTATATTGGTATTGTGACAAAGTTCCTCCTCTATCTTGGTGGCTCTTGAGCTTATTGACAGATTTTCTTGCCTCAGAGATTCACCATGTGGGTTGGGGAACAGCCCAGAGACCTTCCCCTCTGGAAGAACCCACAGTCCAGGTCAATTGGGAGGTTTGGGGGGAACCCGGACCCGTCCTCTGTTCCAGGTTCCAGCCCAGGGCCCTGTGGACTGCAGCTGTCTATAGTGCCTCCTGTAACAGCTGCATGACAGCTACAACTCCCTGGGCTACTTCCCCACGGCCTCTTCCAAATACCTTCCTTATTCTCACCACAGGACCTTCCTCCTGGTGTCTGATAATGCTTGTGCTCCTCAGTCCTCCAGCAGCACACACTCTCAGCTCCTTGCACCTCTTGCTCCCAGCACCTCACACTCACACCACAAACTGAAGTGAGCTCCTTTTAAAACCCAGGTGCCCTGATTAGCCTGCCTTAATTGATTCTAGCAGCTTCTTCTTAATTGGCTCCAGGTGTCCTAATTAGCCTGTCTGCTTTAACTGGTTCTAGCAGGTTCCTGATTACTCTAGTGCAGCCCCTGCTCTGGTCACTCAGGGAACAGAAAACTACTCATACAGTGACCAGTATATTTGCCCTCTACCAGACTCCTGTACCCCACTGGTCTGGGTCTCTCGCAGTATCTGAATACGAAGTTATTAGGAGTTTGAATAATGGAGTTTTCCACCCTTTTAGTGCACCACATTTAATTACAGCATCCACGCTCAGATTGCTTTACAAAAGGATAGATGGCTTTGTAATTAAGGCACTACATTAGAATTTGGAAGATCCAGGTACAAGGTTCAATTCCTGGCTCTTCTACAATGGTTGTGATTCATAAGAGGGATTTAGGTGCCTAACTGCCACTTTAAGCACATAAATCCATTATTTAGGCATCAACGACATTCACAAAACCTCTTCTCAGATGTCACCTAATCCAGTAGTGCATAAAAATCCTAGGCATCTACACTTCTGCTGGTAAAGTCCCCAGAGCACCTACAATTTCACTGGTTGGGGGGACACACACTCGCTTAAATCTTGACACTACCCTGCAGCTTGGCACCTAAGTCATGCCTAAGCCCCAGCAGGATCCAAAGTAGGTGCCCCTATATAACCGTTAGCCCAATGGTTAGAGCACTCAGCCAGGTTTAAATCCTTCTCTGTAGAGCAGGGATGTGAATTTAGCTCTCCCACCTCCCAGGAGAGTGCCCTAACCACTAGGCTACAGAATTACTCACTCGGTCTCTGGCCCAATCAATATTTAATTAGTTATACAAACTAAACAGCTTCAGAAGGAGAGACTGAAAGAGACAAGCTAGCCAAGTGGTTAGGCACTCTCCTAGGAGGCAAAAGGGTATGTCTACATTTGATCTGAGAGATATGATTCCCAGCTCACATAGATGTACCTAAAAATAGCAGTGTAGCCAGGGTAGCACGGGCAGCAGCTCAGGCTAGTCCTCCAGGTGAGTATCCAAGGGTTCTGGGCAGGTACGTACTCAGACAGCTAGCCCAGGGAACTAGGGTAACCAGACGTCCCGATATTTCCTTGTTTGTCCCGCATCCCGACCGATGTGCGGTCGGGACACTGGACAAACAAGGAAATGTTCCAGAGCCCGGAAGTGCCCGCTCTGACTCCGCCCCCTCATCCCCCCATTGGCTCCCTCCCCGAATCCCTGCCTCTTCCCCAGGCTCACCATTCCTCCTTCCTCCACAAGCGCTGGAGGGAGGCCCCGGAGACGCAGGGGAAGCGCAGGGCCAGGGTGAGTGAGAGTCCGGCCTGGCCCCAGTGCAGGCAGGACTCAGTCGGGCGGTAAGGAGAGCAGGGGGGCGGCCCGCGGGGCCAGGCGGCGGCTGTTCTCCCCCCCTGGGCAGCGGGACTCGGGAGCAGCCGCTGCGGCAGCTCCCACTGCCACGGGGGCCAAACTCGGCGGCTGCGGCTCTGGTGCCCGGGCTTTATCCCCCCCCGAGCCCAGGCCTGCTGCAGGGACCCAGCACCGTGCACGCTGCGCCCAGCCCCTGGCCAGTCGCGTCTGGGCTGCTGTCCAGCTGGTGCAATCCCACAGCGGCCCCGGGGTGGAGGCATCGGCAGCCCAGGCCTGTTCGTTCACCTGCGGGACCCGAGAGGGACCGGGGGGGCTGGGGCCTGCTGCCCCCACTCTGGGTCCACTGCGGGATAGCACCAGCTGAGCAGCAGCCCAGACGCGACTGGCCAGGGGCTGGGCGCAGCGTGCGCTGCTGGGTCCCCGCAGCAGGCCTGGGCTGGAGGGGTTCAGGCCTGGGCGCCAGAGCTGCAGCCGCTGAGCTTGGCCATCGGCCGCTTCCTCCCCCCACGACAGTGGGAGCTGCAGCAGCGGCTGCTTCCGAGTCCCGCTGCCCAGGGCGGGAGAACAGCCGCGGGCCGCACCTCTACTCTCCCTTCCGCCCGACTGAGTCCTACCTGCTCGGGGCCAGGCCGGACTCTCACTCACCCTGGCCCCGCGCTTCCCCTGTGTCTCCCGGACCTCCCTCCAGCGCTTGTGGAGGAAGGGTGTTTTTTGGTTTTTTGTTCCGCCCCCCCGCCACGCCCCTCCCCCCCCCCGTGTCCCGATATTTGACTTGGGTGATCTGGTCACCCTACGGGAAACCCCACATGCTATCGATGCTACACTGGCTATGTGAGAAGAATGGGATTGGAATGAGGAGCTAGGGATGGGGACTGGAACAGAGGCAGATTATAGGGAATGAGGCAGAAGGGTCTCTGATCACTAGAACATGCTCCCTGTCACAGTCTGAAATGGAACCCAACATTCCTGCGTCTCACCATTCCTCTGCTGTCAGCAACTCTCTGTGACAAGCAATGGCAAAGCATGTGTCACAACTCTTTGTAATGCTGGTCTACATAGAAATGGCAACCTGCTATTAATATCAGTTACTGTGTTGGCTCAAGTGTCAAAGGTCCGTGCAGTGGATCTAAAGCATCAAAGCCCGCTGACCCATGAGGATGTCAATATGATGCCACATGCTGGAGCTTTTCTTGTTTGAGTTGCATTTTTTAAAACCTACAAAATTGCACACACAAAAACCCGACATTAAAATAACATTATTAAGATTGCAAAGTCAAACACTCAAATTAGGAACCGCCAGAATTAAGGTTGTCTGTGCATGAAATTAGAGACTGTGTCATAATATATTGCACAAAGGGGTCAAATTAAGGTTGCACAGGTCTCCCCTGACTTCAGTTCCCAGTCTGCTTCTCCCTCCAGGCAACTTCTTCCTCCAGGTAGCATAAGCCCAGAATGGGGGGACATGAGAGCACAGGAGTGACAGACTCCCTATTCAGAGTTCAAGTGCCTGAAACTGGCCTCACCTGAAGAAGCCCAGAGGTGCAATAACTGAGAAAGCCCTGTTCAGCTCCAGCTGGAGCACGCCCAGTGTGCATGGAACCTTCAGGGAATTTTGCTACATAGATCTACCAAGTATCTCTCTACTGAGCATATGCACACTTATTTTTCAAAGGTTTATAATTTGGCCACATTTGAATGCATCTTCACAGGAACAGTGAAAGACACATCCTTGACATAAAGGTCATACCAAATTTCCAGTCCCTCCTTTAAAACATGGAGGTGCTAGAGCTTAAAAAAAAAAAAAAAAAAAAAAAGACACCAGAATTTTTTAATAGACAAATAAAATCTATTTTTCTCTAGCCTCATTCTCAGAAATGGTTGAACCATTTTGAAATTTTCCCAAAAATTCAGCCCAAGGCTGACAACCAGCACAGAAAATTTCAAGACTAGATGTTTAAAATTTGGCAAAGTTATAAGCAAATGAAAATTTTTTCTTTTACTGGGAAATGTCAAGCCACTTTAATAATAAGCTATGCTACTAACCCTGCCAATAATTAGATGCATATCATATGTATACATAACTGTACATTATTTCTATTTTGTTCCCTTTTTTATTTACGTTATCTACTAAACCAACTTTTGCCTCCTGCATATTTACCTCGAATCTACTATTTTTGTTTTTTCATGCTCAGTTCTCCTTTTATGGTTTCAAGATCTTTAAGGCTTTCAGCAGAAATGACAATGTCATCTGCAAACCTAAAGTGACTCAAGTACTCTAGTATTGTGCTATTTTCTTAATAAAAACTTCTAAAGATGTTTTCTAGGTGAAGAATTTCAGTGTAACAATATCTCCTTTTCTAACTATGCTTCAACTTGATTTCTTCACTCCTCTTGTCAAGCTAAGCTTAAACATTTCTGTCCTAATAAAGTAGATGTGTTTCTAGATTATTACTATATATGGCCCATCCATACCTTTCTCTACTGTCATGCATGATTAAAGTGGCATTAAGCACTTCTTTTAATTTTTAAAAAAATGTTGGGTATAAAACCCAAACCTCTGCCATGCTGTATTCTCATGGTGGGTAAGATATTAAATAAATACATTCAACCAACTTTGGCCCCCAGATGTGAGAAACCTTAAAACTGTTATAATCTGTTGGAGGTTGAGGATATGTTTGCTAAAGAGAGAAGCATTTTAAAGCTATTGAGGGGGAAATATTTCAGTTATTAGGCAGCCTAAATATATCTGTGTTTTGGAAGGGCTGCATACCAACATCTTATGAGAAAACATATTGCACAGTACCATTGACGCTGATCTTAGATGTGGCACACCCAATTTTTATCAAGTGACAATACAGTTAAGAGTCTAGACTGTTATAGATTTCCAGTGAATTCCTTTATATTTACAACTAAAAGAGGGGAAAGGGGAATGTCTATCATGAGACTCTATCTGCCTTTGACATATATTTAAATCTACAGGACAACATAGAAAACAAAACAGAACCCCTTAGCTGCTTCCCCCACACCAGAAAATAATCAACCAATGATAACAAATCCAAACAATACTTTGACACTACTCCACCACACTAACAAGCACCATCCCACATTGCATCTCACATTCTCCCAAGCCCAAGTAAAGAGATAGGTCTTGCAGTGTGCCCTCATGGTTAACCAATTCAGGCCCTCCTGGAGAACACCTAGAAACCAGTTCCCACTTTTATACCAAGGAGCTCCAGCTTAAGCACCTCTATTGATTGCAGCTTTGGCATTATGCCATGAGGAGAGAGACACCCTTACAAACAGGCAGGATTTTATAGATCAAAACCAAAAACCTTAAATTCCACCCAGAAATCAATAAGCACCCAGTGCGGACCATAGGGCATTGATATACTCCACTTCCTATGTGAGTTGTTGCATTCTACACCTGCTTTATTTTCCAGGTTGACAAAAAGTAAATACCATATTGAGCACATTGCAGTAGTCTGAACACGAGGCAACAGAGGTATGGATTGTGATAGTACACTCAGCATCTGAAAGAAACAAGGCCAAGTGACCTCTCTGGAGACTTGACATGAATTTAGCTGCATCATCCCAACCTATGGACAATTGTCATAGCACTTTTTATTACTAAGGACCAGGCCCCTTCCTGGAGTCCTTTCAACTCACTGTCACAGTTGTATAAGGAGGGGGTGCATTAGGTCGATACCAGTCATATGACTCCCTACTGTGTCCAAAATTGTTCCACTTTAAATTAGTCATGAAACTACAGCACTGAGAACATGATCAGGAGACTTTAAAACCAGTCATTTTAGTTTATCACGATATTTTAAGCCCTCCAGCAAATTATTCAAAATTTCATTGCTCTTCCACTAAGAGCCACTCTGCATGAGCTTTATTCTCATGTGAACAACTCAACTGAGGCAAAATGGTGTGCACAGTGGAATGAGGCTATAGATATTAGCAATATCACTGACCATGGATGTTACAGACATTTTACCAATATAGTGTGTGCAACATGCATGTTACAATTCAACTTGCTCTGTCAACTCATGGCTCTTGCTGAGCAGTGTCTGCTCCAATCACGAACCATCTTGTTCAGTGAGAATGGCAAGAAAATGAACACGTGATGCTAATACTATTGCAAGTATAGTAAAGGACAGTATGATGCCAAATTGGATGAGGTCATAGCCCATATACTGTACATGGGGCAGGCTCAGAAGGTGCTTTATAGTGATAATATTTGCAATGATCTCATTCCCAATCTGTGAAAGTGACTAAATATACTCCTTTGTGGATTACCAGGGTGTAACTGAAAACAAAATGTAGTCCTCACTCCAGTATAAACATTTTTTTTTCCAGATTGTCAGACTAACTTCTTACAAGTTTTCTGAGAGCCATTCTATTTGTCATTCTTTCAGGGCTCACGTAATCAAAGCAATGGCTACTTTGATAAATGGAATAATTATGATAGGCTTTCAAAAAAAGCATTGTTTGTACCACAGATCATCTCTCTCACATGATAATCATATTGATACAAACCCTACCATTAAAATGCAATCCAGTCATAAGGCCATTTGAGTACTATACTTACCTTTATGTTGACATAGAAAATATACTGAAAAAATATACATCTTCCAGTCACAAATTTGGTTGTTGCCCAGTGTACAGTTCTGACTACTGTCTATTGTAATACTGGTTCCATAGTTATCCAATTAGGTAGAGCTGGGAAACACACATCAAACATCCACATCCACATCTGTATGACAGACAGAACTTCTGATAGTCAACGAAGCACACGGAAAGTGGCTGATTAAATTCTTCCATCTGAATTTATAGGCTGAAAATCTGATATCAATTTTTCAACTCTTTCTAAAACCTGACAGTTCGACATCCACCCCCCAACTTCAACGGATTCTTAATGTGATTTAGAATGCCATGAGGCTGCATTTTTACTCTATGAAATGTGTACCACATAGTTTGTTCTAAATGTTAAAGCAGGAAGATTAGTAAGATTTCTATATTAATAACCACTCAAACTAAATAAAAATCAGTGACTAGTCTCTGAATGTTTATACTTAGTTAAAAGTTATGGAGGGGGTGTTTCATAATAACAGCATTATAATTAATCTTTCTTTTAACAAAAGTTAAATTAATAGCTATAATTAATACTCATCAGCTTTTGAATGTCTTGTTATAAAAATGTACACCCATATCATCTTATTGTTTTTGTTGAGGAAAACTGAGGAATTCTTTAAGAGGATTAATAAATGCAATGTGCTTTTACTTGATAAAAAAAACATTTGAAACATTTCAGAGAAGAAAGCAGTTGATAAAATTTATTAGTAGTATTAAAAAATATTCAAAAAGTCAATTTGTAAAGCATTTACTTATATTTCCTGTGTGCAAATCATTTTGTATGGACTACAAGGATCAAAGAATGAAATGTCAGCAAATATCTTCCCAAATACAAGATACCCCTGTAGTTAAATATTTCATTTCTGCATGAGTGGTCGTGAACATCTATGGATTTACCAGCCTTTTGTAGCCCATATAGCAGGATAATATTTGAGTACCTTCTGCAAGTGAAATTGAATGTTAAGATATTCAGATAAAGTGAGTCAGAATACTATGGAATTATCAACAAATTTAAAACACTTCATGTCAATTTTTATTACATTAAGTAGAACAGAGCTCTCAAAAATGATATAATCTAACCTTTTCAATAATAATAATAATAATAATAATAAAAGAATATTCCTTCTTTAAAAATCTGATCTCACAAGTATTTTTCTTTAGGGAAATACAGTTCATCGCGAAAATATCCCTCTCGTCCATTCACTGTCATTTATCATTGAATTCAACGGAATATCTTTAACTCAGACTTTAAAATTTCATCACTATTAGCCCCCCACTAATCTCTCTCATGGTGTCCTTCAGCCAACATATATTCTTTACATTACAATACCCTCATTCATTTAATTCCACAGAAACAGATCTGTGAAAGGGTTAACCATTTGATTGTCAAAAGCTCTTGGTTCTGTGGAATTACTCAATTTCATGTGTACTTATTCCCTAGGTTAGGTTCAAGCCATTGCTGGGCTGGAACAGAGTTCGCCTAACAGGGATATAGTCCCCTGTAGGGAAAACTAGAAAATTAGACGATACTCTGCACATCTAACATTTACTCAGCATAAGCCATACTGATATAAACTGAACGGTAAACCATCTTTCCCTGATTACTCACTGGGTGTGCCAGTTTCCGCAATAAGGGGTCGCAACTAAGCCTAAATTAAAGAATGAAATTAGCCATGTTCTCAGCCATGTTTATCATATTCCACCTACTGCTGCCCCTCCATGTGACATCAAGATAACATTGCACATTGTTTCAAGAGGGGAGAAAAGTAATTTTCAGTATAACAGGTGGTCAGAAAAGACTTATTTTTCATCACTTATTTTATCAGCTCTGATGTTATTTACCAAAGAAGCAGACATATCACAGTGCATCAAACTGCAACAGGAAAATAAAAAATAAAATCTTTCATCCAGTCACCCAAAAGTTTAGATGATTATTTGACTGTTATAAAGTGAAACTTTGAGGTCTTCCACCCACAGAACTGTCTTATTGGGGGGACCTAGAGTCCTGCTTCTTCCGTCTTGTGGGTTCTCCTTGCTTTCAGGGGATATCTTAGAGCCAACTTCCTTCATCCAAGGTTAGGTCTTCACAATTGGTAACCCACTGCCATGCGAAAAATGTTATGTTAATGGAACAGTCAGAAGCCTTCCCTTAAACCCCATCAGCAGTCTGGTGTACAAACCCCATTGCTGGGTCTCAATAATCTTGTAATTTTATAAAATTGAAAGAGCACCTGTTGTTTGCCTCTCAAAATGCAAACACAGAATTGTAAAAACCTGGGTCCATGAGATCTTTTCCAGTTAAATGTGTGGTTCTTAGGGAATGGAGGGAGGACTGCAGACATCAGCAGGACCCAATGAAAGAGACCTGAAACTGGAGTATAGAGGGCTGTCAAGCAATTAAAAAATTAATAGCGATTAATCACATGATTAAAAAATTAAATAATAATAGAATACCATTTATTTAAATATTTTTGGATGTTTTCTACATTTTCAAATATATTTATTTAAATTACAACATAGAATACAAAGTGTACAGTGCTCATTTTATATTTATTTTTATTACAAATATTTATACTGTAAAAAACAAAAGAAATAATATTTTTCAATTCGCTTAATACAAGTACTGTAGTGCAATCTATCTTGAAAATTGAACTTACAAATGTAGAATTATGTACATATAATAACGGCATTCAAAAACAAAACAATGTAAAACTTTATAGCCTAAAGGCCAATCAGTCCTTCTTCTTGTTCAGCCAATGGCTAAGATAAACAAGTTTGTTTACATTTCCAGGATATAATGCTGCACACTTCTTATTTACAATATCACCTGAAGGTCAGAACAGGCGTTCACATGGAACTGTTGTAGCCAGAGTCGCAAGATATTTACATGCCAGATGTGCTACAGATTCATATATCCCTTCATGCTTCAACCACCATTCCAGAGGACATGCGTCCATGCTGATGACGAGTACTGCTCAATAACGATTCAAAGCAGTATGGCCCGATGCATGTTCATTTTCATAATCTGAGTCAGATGCCACCAGCAGAAAGTTGATTTCCTTTTTTGGTGGTTTGGGTTCTGTAGTTTCCGCATCGGAATATTGCTCTTTGACTTCTGAAAGCATGTTCCACACCTCGTCCCTCTCAGATTTTGGAAGGCTCTTCAGATTCTTAAACCTTGGGTCGTGTGCTGTCGCTATTTTTAGAAATCTGACATTCGTACCTTCTTTGCATTTTGTCAAATCTGCAGTGAAAATGTGTTCTTAAAATGAACAACATGTGCTGGGTCATCATCCGAGACTGCTATAACATGAAATATATGGTAGAATGCGGGTAAAACAGAGCCGGAGACATACAATTCTCCCCCAAGGAGTTCAGTCGCAAATTATTTAACACATTATTTTTTTAACGAGTGTCATCAGCATGGAAGCATGTCCTCTGGAATGGAAGCCTAAGGATGAAGGGGCACAGGAATGTTTAGCATATCTGGCATGTAAATACCTAGGCTGGCTACAAAACTGCCATGTGAATGCCTGTTCTCACTTTCTGGTGACATTGTAAATAAGAAGCGGGCAGCATATCTCCTGTAAATGTAAACAAACTTGTTTTTCTTAGTGATTGGCTAAACAAGTAGAACTGAGTGGACTTATAGGCTCTAAAGTTTTACATTATTTTGTTTTTGAGTGCAGTTATGTAACAAAAAAAAAATCTACATTTGTAAGTTGTACTTTCAGGATAAAGAGATTGCACTACAGTACTTATATGAGTGAACTGAAAAATAGTATTTCTTTTGTTTATCATTTTTACAGTGCAAATATTTGTAATAAAAATAATAAAGTGAGCACTGTACACTTTCGATTTCAGTTACAACACAGAATACATATATTTGAAAATGTAGGAAAAAAATCCAAAAATATGTAACAAATTTCAATTGGTACTCTATTGTTTAACAGTGCGATTAAAACTGCAATTAAATGTGATTAATTTCTTTAATCACGATTAATTAAAAAAATCAATCACATGAGTTAACTGCAATTAATCAACAGCCCTAATAAATATGCCAGAGTCTTCCCTTGAAGGTAACCTACCAGAGGATGGTAGAAGGTACATGAGCCACTATGAAGAAAACTACTTTTGTTAGTATTGAGTGGGGGCAGATGGATGGTTGGTTCTGGGTCAGAGGGGCTCACTCAACTTTTTCTATCCTTCACTATGGTTCTGTTGAGAAAGATGAAGGTTCTGAACCAATTTTTGAACTAATTCTTCCTGACTACGTCAGATAACATATCCTTTTAAGAGATAGGAGACAACCTACCATATTCAGATTCAAGAGAGAGGTTGCAGGTCAGAGAGTAGCAAAACACAAATAAAAAAGTAACTTTCCTTATAAAATATCCCTTACATACAAAATGGGTATTTAAATGAAGACATCATGTAATAACAATTTATACTTAGGCATTGCGAGCCTTCTTTTACAGATGAGGTAATTAAGGCGCAGAGGGAAGAAGTCACTTGCCTAAGATAACATAGCAAACCAGGGAAACCATTAGGACCCAGATGTCCCTGCTGTAACCACTAGATAAAATAAATAGATTTTGCACAGTACTTTATTACATGTAGAGTCAGGTTCAGCCAGTGTCTAAGCCAGCTTTTTCTGACATTGACCCAGATGGAGGCCCTAACAACAGAAAATCTGCCAGGAGAAGTTGTAGCATCAGGAAGCAGCCACAACCTCCCCTTCACTAGTAGTGGAAGGGCAAGGAAATCAATTTCACACACACACACAAACACACACGCACAAAAGAACAATGCTGACAAAGGATGTACAGATTCCCACACAACAAAGTAAACACATCCTCCCACAGCAGAAAATCCTAAGGTAGGCATGAATAGCTTCTGGGATACAGGTTGGCAAGCTGGCACAAGGGGGTCTCATTTACACTTCCCTGTACTATCACTGAGAAATCTTGACTAGAATAAAGTGCTAGATACAGGGACTGTCACACCTAAATGAACACTCTCTGAGTTGCAGTCTTGACCTTTATCACGGTATTTACCATTCCAAGAATAGGTTATATTGCAGACAATATAATTACCATAGTCTAGCAAATGTTGATATTTTAGTGATGCGTGCTGTAAGTGTTATCTATCTTCTGCAATGTGTCTAGGCCAAAGGTTCTCAAGCTAGGCTCCATAGAGAGCTGGCTGGTCACATCATACTGGCCACATCATACTGGCTTCTCCTTTTTTCCAGGAGCTGTATTGCATTTCAACAGCTAAACATTAAATATTTCCCCAAAAAATCACTTTTCTATATATGTAATTGGTGCACTTGCTGCAGAGATATTATTCAATATCTGTGTTGCAAAGGGAGATAGCCCAAATGACACAAATGTGGCTCTCACAATGAAGAAGTTTGAGGAAAAATTTGATTCTGTCCCATGCCATAGTATCTCTGCCATGTAAATTTCAATCTATCCTGAGCTAGAGATTGAGGGTGCCACAGCTTCTTATACTCTTTTTTCTGTCACAATTATTCATATTTTTAGTACTTATTATCTAAAATGAGTGTAAATTGAAGTGTTAAGAGAAGGTGAAGAGTAACAACAGTTATAAAGATGTGTTGTGATAAATGTATTTCTGGCCCTTTTGACCATGGAATATGAGAAAAAGTTGAACTTGGAGATGACACGTTTTTTCTCATTATGATAAATGCAGAGGAATTTAAAATATAGGCACTACAGGTTAAGTTCATACAGATAGATATGACTTTTAAACAATAAAGCTTGGAACCAAGGGCAAAGAAGAACTGTGCTGCGGTGAGGCATGTGACTTGGTAAAAGTCATTTGGCATGATGCAATCTCCCGGAATACATTATACTTGTGAATACTGTATATCTGACCATGAATGTTCCTAAGAAAAGTCTTGGCTGTTTCAATAATTTCTTCATTAAAAGGTTTTTTTTTGGCCTGTGTGCATTGGCTGAAGTCTGGAAAAGATAGCATGCAGTGTCGTTTTTATGTAACGTATTGCCTTTGCTTTTCTTGTGGCTGCTACTGTCCTTTGGGCCTGACTCATCACTATGTTACTCAGGTTTTACACCATTTAACTCCACTGATTTCAGGGAGTAATGCACTGGTGAAACAGGCCTTTAGTCTTTTAGATCAGAATTTTTTTTTAAGTACAGTTCTCCCTGAACTCTGGTTGCCATATTTCGTAGCCTCTCTTTACGTGATCATAGAATCATAGGACTTGAAGCAACTTTGAGAGGTCTTCTAGCCCAGATTCCCACACTCGTGGCAGGACTAAGTATTATCTAGACCATCCCTGA
The DNA here is from genome assembly GCF_027887155.1 of Malaclemys terrapin pileata. Lineage (NCBI taxonomy): Eukaryota > Metazoa > Chordata > Testudines > Emydidae > Malaclemys > Malaclemys terrapin. The sequence goes on from NC_071505.1 coordinate 48,338,169, forward strand.
CAGGTGTTCATCTAAGCTGCTCATAAAAATCTCCAATGAAGGAGATTCCACAACCTCCCTAGGCAATTTATTCCAGTACTTAACCATCCTGCTAGGAAGGTTTTTCTTATGTCCAACCTAAACCTCCCTTGCTGCAATTTAAGCCCATTGCTTCTTGTCCTATCCTCAGAGGTTAATGAGAATAATTTTTCTCCCTCCTCCTTGTAACAACATTTTGTGTACTTGAAAACGGTTATGTCCCCCCACTCAGTCTTCTCCTCTCCAGATTAAATACTATTCACTCCAATTTTTTGAATCTTCCCTCATAGGTCATGTATCCTAGACCTTTAGTCATTTTTGTTGCTCTTCTCTGGACTCTCTCCAATTCATCCACATCTTTTCTGAAATGTGGCACCCAGAACTGGACACAATATTCCAGTTGAGGCCTAATAAGTACCGGAAGAATTTCTTCTTGTGTATTGCTTACAACACTCCTGCTAATACATCCCAGAATGATGTTGGCTTTTTTTGCAATAGTGTTACACTGCACACTCATATTTAGCTTGTGATCCACTCAGGGCCGGCTCCAGCATTTCTGCCACCCCAAGCAAAAAAAAAAAAAAAAAAAAGCCGCGATCGGCGGCAGGTCCTTCGCTCCTAGAGGGAGTGAGGGACCTGCCGCCCCCGAATTGCCGCAGGTGCCGCCCCTCTCCTTTGGCCGCCCCAAGCACCTGCTTGTTAAGCTGGTGCCTGGAGCCGGCCCTGCATCCACTATGACCCTAGATCCCTTTCTGCAATACTCCTTCCTACTCAGTCATTTCCCAATTTGTATGTTTGCAACTGACTGTTCCTTGCTAAGTAGAGTACTTCGCATTTGTCCTTACTGAATTTCATCCTCTTTACTTCAGACCATTTCTCCAGTTTGTCCAGATCATTTTGACTGTTTATCCTATCCTCCAAAGCACTTAAGAATATAAGAATAGCCATACTTGGTTAGACCAAAGATCCATCTAGCCCACTCTCCTCTCTTGTGACAGTGGCCAAGCCAAGTGCTTCAGAGGGAATGAACAGAGCAGGTAATCATCAAGTAATCCATCCCTTGTCACCCATTCCCAGCTTCTGGCAAACAAGAGGCTAGGGACACCATCCCTGCCCATGCTGGATAATAGCTATTGATGGACCTATCCTCCCAGTTTGGTATCATCTGCAAATGTTATAAGTGTACTCTCTATGCCATTATCTAAATAATTGATAAAGATATTGAACAGAACCAGAATCAGAACTGATCCCTGCAGGACCCCAATCAATATGCTCGTCTAGCTTGACTGTGAACCACTAATAACTACTCTCTGGGAACAGTTTTAGAACCAGTTATGCACCCAACTTATAGTAGCTCCATGTAGGTTGTATTTCCCTAGTTTGTTTATGAGAAGGTCATGCGAGACAGTATCAAAAGCCTTAATAAAGTCAAGATATACTACATCTACCAATTCCCCCCATCCACAAGACTTGTTCCCCTGTCAAAGAAAGCTATTAGTTTGGTTTCACATGTTTTGGTCTTGACAAATCCATGCTGACTGTTACTTATCACCTTATAATCTTGTAGGTGTTTGCAAATTGATTGTTTAATTATTTGCTCCATTATCGTTCCAGGTACTGGTCTGTAATTCCCCGGGTGTTCTTATTTCCCTTCTTATAGATTGGCACTATATTTGCCCTTTTTCAATCCTCTGGAATCTCTCTCATCTTCCATGACTTTTTGAAGATAATTGCTAATGGCTCAGATATCTCCTCAGTCAGCTCCTTAAGTATTCTAGGATGTATTTCATCAGGTCCTGGTGACTTAAAGACATCTAACTTATCTAAGTAATTTTTAACTTGTTCTTTCCCTATTTTAGCCTCTGATCCTCTCTCATTTTCACTGGCATTCTCCATGTTAGACATCCAATCGCTACTAACCTTTTTGGTGAAAACAAACAAAAATGTCATTTAGCACTTCTGCCATTTCCATATTTTCTGTTATTGTTTTTCTCCCCTAATTGAGTAACAGGCCTACCCTGTCCTTGGTCTTTGTCTTGCTTCTAATGTATTTGTAGAATGTTTTCTTGTTACTCTTTATGTCTCTAGCTAATTTAATCTTGTTTTTTACCTTGGCCATTCTAATTTTGTCCATACATACTTGTGTTATTTGTTTATATTCATCCTTTGTAATTTCACCTAGTTTCCACTTTTTGTAGGAATGAAAAATGTTTCAGATCATTGAAGATCTCCTGGTTAAGCCATAATTGGCTTACCTGGTTAAGCCATCTCTTGCCGATACTTCCTATCTTTCCTACACAGTGAGATAGTTTGCTCTGGTGCCCTTAATAATGTCTCTTTGAAAAACTGCCAACTCTCTTGAACCGTTTTTCCCCTTAGGTTTGCTATCCATGGAACCTTACCTACCAACTTCCTGAGTTTGCTAAAGTCTGCCTTCTTGAAATCCATTATCTTTATTGTACTGTTTTCCCTCCTACCATTCCCTAGAATCATGAAATCTACCATTTTATAATCACTTTCACCCAAGCTACCTTCCCCTTTCAAATTCTCAACCATTTCTTCCCTATTTGTCAAAATAAAATTTAGAACAGTCTCTCCCCTCGTAGCTTTCTCCACCTTCTGAAATAAAAAAATTGTCTCCAAAACATCCCAAGAACTTGTTGAATAACCTGTGTAGTTGAAATTCTCCATCACCACCAAATCCTGTGTTTTGGAGAATTTTGTTAGTTGTTCATAAAAAGCCTCATCCACCTCTCCTTCCTGGTTAGGTGGTCTGTAGTAGACCCTTACCATGACATACCCTTGTTTTTTACCCCTTTTATCCTTACCCAGAGGCTTTCAACAAGTCTGTCTCCTATTTCCATCTCAACCCCAGTGCACATCCTGCTCTGTTCCTCACTCACTCACACATCATGTAGCCTATATGCAGAATCCTATAGATTCTATCAGCATCTCTCAAGCTTTTATTTGGGCCAAAAGGATTTTACGCATAATGTCTAAGAAAGGTGCTGAATTACTTCTTTGAAAATGGAGATCTTTTATTTATCCATATGGCAGGTACAACAGAGACAGTGACTATGCAAGTTTTTCTGCACAACCCCACCAATGTGTATTAACTCTGTATTGGAGAGCCCTCCAATAGGAATGAAAGAATAGTTCAGTTTCTGAGTGCATTAAATGACACTGCCAATAAGGGCGGCAGTCAGTACAAATGGTAATAACCATGGTGGGTGTGTGATGTAGACATGTGCATACTAGGAATCTGATCCCAGAGATTGACAATTAATTTTAGATAGGTCACCCTATAACTTTCAGACGTTACTGACCTGGAGGTGAAATGCTGTACAAACCATTATCAGTCCCTGAGTCATCCAGTCCCCTTGTCAACAGATATTTTACATTAGACAAATTTCAGTAGCATTGAAGAAGCCGCAGAAACACGTATTTCCCTTCTTCTCATGCTGGCTCTGCCCCTCCAAATATTAATGTAATATTAAAATTTAATTGAAACGATCTAAATTAAAAAGGTTTTCCAATTACCTGAATATAGCTAGAGACTGCCAGCAGGTTTGTTTTCTCCATTTATACAGAAAATTGTACTTGTCCCTATATACCATACTATAGTTACCCAAGAAGGGGTAGTTATAAGCCCCCAATCCTACTGGCGAGTGTATATTACATATAAGCACAACCCCATTTGAAAATATTTGTATTAAACTATGTAAGCTTGGACTACATTCTCTGTCCATGTATCAGCAGCCCTTCAGTGACAAGTTTTAAAGACATTTAGAGAGCAGAAACAATGACTGAAAGGGAACAGAAGTCAAACTCTGTCTATAGGTATTGTGACACTACACCCCCATATTCTTCAGAGAGATATTGTTATGATACGACTATGGCATAACTATGATGTATTTTATGCAAGAGAAGGCATATGAGGTATCATTGAAAAGGTTATGATTTATTGAATATGATTATCCTATTTGTATGCATGTATCGTTTTTGTATCTGAAGTTAGGAATATTGTCTATGAATCTATTACAAATGTGTTTACACTTGGGGAACGCTCACTAGACAGAATGCAATCAATCTAGATGGCTGGTTGGGAAGGGCCATTAGGGAGAACAATAGGTCTTAGAAGATGCTAATCTGCCACCAGGGAGCCTTCCTGGGGACACTGCAAACAGCCTCTGAGTCATGGCTGCAGTGGCCCTAAGGCAGGGCCGCCCAGAGGATTCAGAGGGCCTGAGGCAAAGCAATTTCGGGGGCCCCTTCCATAAAAAAAAGTTGCAATACGATAGAATACTATATTCTCATGGGGGCCCCTGTGGGACCCAGGGCTTGGGGCAAATTGCCCCACTTGCCGCCCCTCCCCCAGGCAGCCCTGCCTACAGGAGCATGTGACCAAGTCACCTGGTACTGGACTCCATGATAATACTAGTGTTTTTCCACTGACTAGGTGTGGGAATCAAACTGGGAGACAAAGGATTCCCACCGTATGCAAAAACTATTTAAGGCAGGGGAGTGACATCATCGTGGTTTGTTCTTCACTGACTCCCCACCCAAGAAAGATGATGGCTGGAAATACCAGGAGAAACAAAAGACTGAACTAGGAGAGAAGGGCTGAACCCAGGCTAGAGGGTTGTCTAGCCTGTAAATGGAATATCTGGAGTTTTAAGCTGCAAGCAAGTTCAGCTTGCCCTCAAGACTCTGCAAACTGCCTGGAACAACATTTAGGGTGAAAATTTGCTGCTCATATCCAATTTCATTAGTATATTAAGCTTAGACTGTGTTTGTGTTTTATTTGCTAGGTTATTTGCTTTGATCTGTTTGCTATCCCTTAAAGTCTAACTTTTGCAGTTAATAAACTTGTTTTAGCGTGGTCTAATACCAGTGTGTGGGAGTCATAACTCAGGGCAGAAAGCTGTTGTATATCCCTCTCCACACTGAGGGAGGGGGTGACTTTCATGAGCTTACACTGTACAGTTCTCTGTGCAGCACAAGATGGTACGATTTTGGGTTTACACTCCAGAGGGGTGTGTGCACTTGAGTTACTGGGCAGTTCCTTAGCTGAACCTTCCCACGCAGCGCTAATTTCAGTGTCTGTGTGTTTCTGCAGCTGGGTGGGTCCCTACCTGTGTACTGGTGAAAGTCTGAGACCAGGAGCATGTCTGCAGCTTGTCACAGCATTACAGGCTGAAAGGGAGCCCAGGCTGATGGGTCAGTTGGGCTTAGTGGTACCCCAGTTCAAGGCAGCACCCCGAAGGGCGGGGGGGGGAGAAACTGGTCACAGGTATAATTTGCAATGAAGTTTAAGAAACAAAAAGGTGAATCAACGAAGTGCAGATTTAATTTCATGTATCTCTGTTCTATCAATATAGATGTTCTTCCTAGCGAAAATAAAAGCAAAGGGGAGGGAAAAAAATCAAACACTGGCATCAGAGCTTTGAGTTTCTTGCCTGTGATGTCTGACTTAAGCACTTTCAGTTAGGAAGATACACCATTAGGATTCCTCAGATATTAATCTGTGTGTGTGTGTTGTCAAGAGCCTGAAAGCAAATGCCCAATAAAACATATTAAGATCCAAAAAGCAATCCGAAGCAGAATTGGATTTGATGTGGAAACAATGCAGAAAGTGTGGGACATGAATAAGGAATTGTACTTGGCAAGTTAGACATGGGGAGAAATCATCTGTGAGGAACAAGTAGCATCTGTCAAAAACACCAAGTCTAGATTTTGTTGGGTTGCATGTCTTCCAAGTTCAAAGAAATGAATGTTCCCATATTCTTTTAAAACGAGACCCATTATGGTCCTATTTCCATGAAGATGTTTACACATCCTTTAAGGTAAATCAAATAAATTGACTTTCAACTGATTAAAAATGGAATTTGCCATTTCCCTATTTAGAGTGCTTAGCAGAGTTTCTAGTGCCCAGTACATACCAATATGAATTTGTCTCCGCTTTGCAATCAAAAATAATGTGCAGAGCTGGCCTTATCTTTTTGGGGATGGGCTTGCAAAGCAAACCATTGACCTGCTTTCAAGAAATGTAATCAGCTTCTCAGGGATCAGACCACTACGTCCAGAACGGACATTAGGATTCTGATCCAGCTGTGCAAAGAAGCCCGAAAGCCAGCGTAACCAGCCATGGGAGGATAACCCTTGTGTAGGGGGATCCTTTTGTGGCAAAGAGACAACACAAATGCTGTAATATACACCATGAGACCGACAAGCACCTAAACAGTGCAGGATCAACAGAGTGCCCCCCAGCCTCATACTCCTGGACTGTGCACTCAATGGATGAATTTTAGGGAGAATCAGGAAGATGATTTTTTTTGGAGCTCCCCCACAGCAATTGATTAATTTTATATTTCACAGGGTGGGGATGGGAAGGAGCGATCTTCCAGTCACCACTAGAATCGTCTAGTGCACAACAGTGGAGCCTACCAGTTTGTGCTGCGGCTTGTGAATAGGCAACAGAAGTTTTAAAAAACGTCTAAGGATGGATTTCCAAATAGGCTTTGGGTCTGTGGGACACTAGGTCTATATCACCTCTTATGTAGATTCAGATGAGTTTTGTTGCTCTGGTCATTTTCTCCAATTATTCAACTCTGGAATACAGAATAGCCAGCAATATTAATTTAAGCTCTACAGGCACGGGAGAGAGCTTTCAAGAGCCCATCAGCAGCAACAAGAGCAAAACACACACCATGGTTGTGAATTGGGCTGGACATCTCCTACACCGAGGTTCTTAAAGCATGAGGTTTAAGAAGGATGAAGTTTCATGCATCCTAAAGCCAAAGGGAACATGAGTAACCTTTAGGAAGAGGCGTTAGAAACTTCCTCTTTTTTATATTTATATAAGATTAGCTTTCCCCCATAATTCAGAACAACCCTTAGTTGTTGGCTTTGTGGGTCAAAAAGACCAGCTCTGATTATTTTGTTTGCTTGCCATTTACTAATTATATATTTCAGTCACCAAAAGAAGTTGAAATGTTGGAAACTGAAAAATCACACATTTTAATAAGTACAGTGACTGATTCCATGATTTATTCATGAGGTTATAAGGTAGTATTAGGTTTAGCAATCACTCCATAAGTAGGGCAATAAAAGCATAGACCAACACCTTTCACTTACCCTAGTAAGTAACTTCATGGTCAGATTTGTATGGTATACTGAGCAGAAAGCCATTTCCTATCACATAATGAAAATATTTAGAAAACCACTAGAGCAATAAGGGTTATAGAAGTCCTAAAACTGTATTTGCCTTACTTCATTATTAGAGATGAAAATATTGGGAACATGAGTTTCTCCATATATACGGTGGTAAAAAAAGGTATTGATTACTGAAATGTACAAAAAAGGAGGAAAAATGTTCAATTTTTCAATAACTTATACAACCTTATAACAATTCCTACTTGCCATTTACCAAGCCTGGTTTTATGAATATGGGAAATCAACTTGTCATTCTAATTATGTTATATTTTGCATCATTTATGATGACTTATTTTTAGTTATTTTGACAAATACGATTATGTAATGCTTATCAGCTATGAGAGTGGGCATCCTGCAGCTAAAACACCTCTGACTGATGTTGCCTGTTCTCAGAAAGTAGAAAGGAGCTTGAGCCACAAAATTTGCATCACAATCCAAACTTACTCAAAGTTCAGGTCCGTTCTGAATTGGGATTCCTGTTGAACATAATTAGAGAGATAAGACGGCGTTTCTGGGATCAAAACTTGATCTGACCTAAACTCTCCCCAAAGTTCGGGTGTGGGAATAATGTACGATTCAAATCCAGTCTTCTGGTTTGGCCCATTTCTACTTATAAATTAAGAAGCGTTGGTGCTGAGCTAGGTCAGTACTTGACAGACCTGCAAGAAAACCCCGGGAGGCACACATGGTGGTATTAATTCAACTGGTGGATTTTTTACTTTCCAAATTTATTTTAATCAGCTGTATTGTTACATATTATGGGACTGTCATATCCTGATTTTGGGCCGGGAAACCAGAAGTGCAAAAAAAAAAAATGCTAATGCTTAAGTAAATCAAACTAAATTTGAACAAAGTAGGAAAGTGTGCAATAGTTCAAACTAAATGTTTCATAATCAAATGATGTACAAGCGAATATCTGCTCTTGTTTACTGATACTTACCAAAAAAAAAAATCGGATAAAACTTTCCTAAAATATTTATCTCAGAAATTGACTGTCCTGACATATTGTTCGTTTCATAATGGAAATTGGCCAATATTATTAAAAATAAATATACATGGAAATTTACTTTTCCAATGTATAGGACAGGGTAACAAGCCTCGTGGATGTGGGGAGGGGGAAGCGGTAGACGTGGTGTCTCTCGACTTCTTTAGTAAGGCTTTTGATACTGTCTCACATGACCTTCTCATAAACAAACGAGGGAAATACAACCTAGATGGTGCTACTAGAAGATGGGTGCATAACTGGTTGGAAAACCATTCCCAGAGAGTAGTTATCAGTAGTTCACTGATACCAGTCAGCTCTGTGTTCTTGTGGAACCAGGGTACAATATCCAGCCTGTCTGACTCATGAAGGACACGCCACCCCCCCCCCCAGCCTCTGCTTGAACCAAAACCAATCAGAGGAAAGACTTACAGAAAGCAATAGAAAGGTGGTGGGAGACACACCTAAACCCTTCCTGACAAGGGTGATAGGATTAAGGCAACTCCCCTAGCCTCATCTGCAACAAAGATGGGACAGGGAGGCATTTCCATTAGCATACAGAATGGAGCACAGAGATTCCAAGGCAAGAACCGCATGGACCTCTTGGACCAGAAAAGCAGGGAAGCACTGCATGCTGGGGGATCTCTGCTCCAGATGTTAATGAATCTATGCCTGCACACACCCAGCTCAGCAGTTATCAGACCAATTCTAATAATGAATCCTTGATTGATATCCAAAATACTGAAGCTGCCTAATTGCATTGTGAACTCCCTTGAAGGAACACCACCCATAGCCAGGAATGATCAGTTCCTATTGTCTAGCCTAAAGAAAACCCTTGAGTCATCAGTTTATCCATAAACAAATCTAGTGTTCTCCCTTGAACCATTGTTGTTTCCCTACAAAAAAAAAACCCTACTCACACTCAAGTAAGTGTTCTGATGCCTGGATCCAAATTCTGCATCAGTTCTACTGGGACTGCACCTTCTCCTGACTGATCATGCTGGGGGTCTGCCTGTCTCCAGCACTCAGGACCCTGAGCTACCACCATCACCTGGGAACCCAACCAGTTCAAGCTTCATAGAGTGGTGAGACCCCAGCTCTCTCTCAATCTCTCTCTCTCTCTCTCTGTTTTCTTTTCTACCTCAGGTATAACTTTTTAACCCTGACTTATTTGATCAGGTATAGTTTTCTATATATGACTTTTGTAATCTTTTATAATGTAACTGTTATGTCTGTTTAGGCTCTCCGTGTGTGGTTATCACTATTATTCAATAAATAACTTTTATGATTAAGCTGGTTGCTTCCCTCTCTCTCTCTCTGAACTTTACTCTTTCATGTTTTTTGGCTTCCCTATTTACTCTGCAGCAACGCTCCTCTTACCTAAGCTAAAGATCCCTGTAGCGCATCAAGTGGGTTACTACCAGAACAATTGTAACATGGAAGTGGGGATAGGAACCCATGACATATGAGGGTGGCATCTTGGAAGTGCTGCTCGACCCAGTCCGCTGAGTCCAGGGGCATATGAGGGTGGCAGCCTGGAAGTGCTGCTCGACCCATCCTGCTCAGGCTTACTCTATTCCGGTGCGGTACCTGTGGTACATAAGGATAGCAGCTTGGAAATGCAGCTTGGCCCAGCCTATTGCACCCAGGGGCATATAAGGGTGTCAGCTTGGAAATCCTTCTTGACCCAGTCCACTGAGTCCAGGGACATATAAGGGGTCAGCTTAAGAGTGCTGATTGACCCGGTCCACTCAGACTTGCTCTGTTAATGTGTGTGTGTTTTCATCTGGTTCTGGGACTGGAGGAACCCAGGCCTGGGGAACCTAGGCCCTGCAGGATAGCTCCATTGGGAGGGGACTTGCAGAAGGGAAAAGTAGAGCTCCATATGAAAATATACATGACACAAGCAAGTACATTGATAGAATTACCGACACCCCCCTCCCAAAAGTAACCCTAATAAATGAGCGTACCCCAAAGTAATGGGCAAATCTGGTAACATGCTGGAAGGGCATATTGATGGGGTCCCACAGGGATCACTTCTGGGTCTGATTCTTTTCAATACCTTCATCAATTATTTAGATAATGGCACAGAGAATACAATTATAAAGTTTGTGGATGATACCAAGCTGGGAGAGGTTGCAAGTGCTTTGGAAGATAGGATAAAAATTCAAAATGATATGGACAAACTGGAGAAATGAAAAATGACTGTCTAGGAAGGAGTACTGCAGAAAGGGATCTGGGTGTCATAGTGAATCACAAGCTAAATATGAGTCAACAGTGTAACACTATTGCAAAAAAAAAAGGAAAACAACATTCTGTGATGTATTAGCAGGAATGTTGTAAGCAAGACATGAGAAGTAATTCTTCCACTCTACTCTGTGCTGATTAGGCCTCAACTGGAGGATTGTGTCCAGTTCTGGGCACCACATTTCAGAAAAGATGTGCACAAATTGGAGGAAGTCCAGAGAAGACCAACAAAAATGACTAAAGGTCTAGAAAACATGACCTATGAGGGAAAATTCAAAAAAATTGATTTGTTTAGTCTGGAAAAGAGAAGACTGAGGGGGGACATAACAGTTTTCAAATATACAATATGTTGTCATGAGGTGGAGGGAGAAAAATTGTTTTCCTTAACCTCTGAGGATAGAACAAGAAGCAATGGGCTTAAATTGGAGCAAGGGAGGTTTAGGTTGGACATAAGGAAAAACTTCCTACCAGGATGGTTAAGCACTGGAATAAATTGTCTAGGGAGGTTGTGGAATCTCCATCATTGGAGATTTTTAAGAGCAGGTTAGACAAACACCTGTCAGGGATGGTCTAGATAATATTTAGTCCTGCCATGACTGCAGGGGACTGGACTAGATGACCTCTTGAGGTCCCTTCCAATGCTATGATGCTATGATTCTATGATTACATAACATGTCTCTTTGTACAGTTACTTGGCATTTTTGAAGTCTCACTCATCCTTTATGGGGGTAAGTTCAAAACAGCTGGCATCTGGTGTTAATAGCCTTAGATAACGCAAAGATAGGTACTAGCAAAGCTGGAATGTAGCAGGATTCACATAAATGGGGAACTTAGGTCTTTTTCTCCATGTGAATCCAAGCATGTGCTCTCCCTCATGATGTCTAGCTCAAGCCATATTTGCATATCCTCCCTGGGGAATTCCATTCTGAAAATAGCTTTCTCTCTCATATTTCCTTAACTCTCTTCCTCTATCAGAGCCAACAGAGGGATTTTCTGTGCATCAATAATTCCTTTGACCATCAATGAAGGCAGTGGCTGCTCAGCAATTCTCAGGACTTGCCTTTTAGCCACCAATAAAGGGACATTCTTCCAGTAGGTAGGTTGGTGAAGGACTTCTTCACTGCCCAATATCTATTTTAGTAATATTTAGCATTTCTCATCTTTAAAGCAATTTACTAACAAATCCTCACAAGACTCCTCTGCAACATGCATTCACAATTCTTCATTTTACACAGGCAAAACAAAAGCAGTTGGGTTATGTGACTTACCCAAGATCACAGGAAGTCAGTTCCTGACCAGGAATTAGAACTAAAGGAGTCCCTAGCAGCCAGTCCTATTATCAGCTGATGCTTCTTCTCTCATGTCTAACTTCCTTCATGAATTGATCAGTTTGGGCACCAATAAAAGACAGTTATTATTTTCATGCAAAGCTCAAGCATGTCATCTCCATAATATGTTTATGTCAAAAAAGTCCAGGGGAACTTTTAGGTGGAGGCTTAGGGGAGGTTCTACCAAAGTTGCCTGTCATTGCAGTTTCCATTTTAAAGGATGACTCATTTCAGGAAGTACAAAGGGCTGCAAAAAAATGAACTTTACTGAATCCACATATGTTTTTCACATAAACACCATTCTCACAGGGTATTCAACCCATGCAAACCCACAAGAAAGCTGGGGCTCTTGTGAGATTTCAAGACCCACTTTCAGCTCCCTGCTTCTGAAAAGCAATTAAAGAGGGCCAGGGCAATAAAAAGGTCTACTGCCTGGATGTTTGATCTAAAAAGAATGGTTATAGCCCCCAACAACATTTCAAGGGAACAAAACATTTTATAAAAAGAAATTGTGTTTAGCAGAGAGATGGAAACATTATAACACGGCTTTCCAACTCCTCAGCGTAGTCATCCCTGGCTGTCCCTCCCCGTCAAACTCAGAGGGAGGCCACTCTGCCTCACTGCACTCAGGCTATGTCTACACTATGGACCTTACAGCATCACAGCTGTACCGCTGCAGCTGCGCCGCTGTAAGGTCTCCAGTGTAGCCGCTCTATGCCGGTGGGAGAGAGCTCTCCCGCTGGCATAATTAAACCACCCCCAATGAGCAGCAGTAACTGTCCACACCGGTGCTTTTGTCGATGAAACTTTTGTTGGTCAGGGAGGTGTTTCTTTCACACCCCTGACTGACAAAAGTTTTGCTGACAAAAGTGCTAATGTAGACAAAGCCTTCGGCATTTAAGACATTATCCCAGCAATTCATAAAACAACTTTTAACACTAAATTATGTATTGTAAATTATTTTTCACAATTTCAGAAGGTTGGACATAGATTGAAAAGTAAAATATAGTTGCAATCTTCTGGAAAAGAATTTTGCAGCATATTCATTTTTGTATGAAATGATAATACTGATCACCTTCTTCTGTATTAGTAGCCTAATCTTTCTCTCATTGAAGTTGATAGAAAGCATCTTTAGCTACTTTCTTTTCAATCTCTTCCTATAGTGGATTTCCCAAAACCTTTAAAGATGCAAAGATTTTCCATGTCCTAACTTTATGGACCTGATCATACAAAGTGTAGAGTGCATTCAAATCCCACAATCCGAATCTCTAAATTCTCCATCAAAGTAACCATCATACTATATCATTGTTTTGCTGACTTACCAAGCTTTCAACCATAGTCCTGATTACCTGGTCACTGGCATCACAAAATGGCTATGAGAATCAGAGAGTTGCTAAAGAAATCACATTATTTTCACAGTGCAGAAGGATTGCTAAGCTTTTGCCTCAATTTTGATTAATTTCGTGCCTGTCTCAGTCAGAGATTAGGCCCTGACACAGGTTATAATTAAATATTGAAATCATGAAGTGCAAGAATGTTTAATTTTTAAAATATGAGTTTTAATTTACCTCATACAGAGAATAGCTCTGGTCACCTGCAGAGATGCATTACACACTACATTGCCTAATGTAGGATGCCTGAATAAGGCTGAGCATACAGTTAAAGTAAACTAATACAATTTACTGAACAGCAGTCAAATATTTATCCAGTTGATGAAGCAGACTTTATGTGAAACTCAGACAATAATTAAAGAGAAGCCTTGCTTAAAACATGCTTATTCCAGATTTCACAAATATGTTATACCCAAGCAGCATCTTCCTTTTTTCAAATATTGATGTTCTCCTAACATGCCGTACAGGGAGCTTATCCTTGGCATTCTCTTGACCATTTAATGAATACATTTCCTGGCATTTGCCTTATCTTTGTTATGTTGTTCTTTGGAGAGCTGAAACTATTAGTCAACCCTTGACAGGAAAACATCAAAGCAAGCTGGTAAAAGGTCTCACAGTATCAGAGTTAGTAACATGGTATTTGATTAAATCACATAAAGATGGAGACTAGATACAACAGAATATGTCCACTATACTTAATATTTTCAAGACACTGCATGCTCTCTCATAGGGCTCCACAGTTCTTTTATGTCAGGTTATCTGAACAATATTCTGAATTATGATTGGCTGCAAATTGATCCCAAAAGATAATTATTTTGTAATTTTGAATCATTGGATTTTTAAAATTAATGGAAATATTTCAGATATTTTTCAAATGATAAAAACAGCAGGGATTTTTGCTTGAGTTATTTTTTCCAGTAGAAATGTTCTCTAAATCCTCTTGTATCAAAATCGCTTTGCCTGGAAAATGCCTGAGAAAATACATCTATTTCTTTTTTAAGGTTTTGGTTATTGCTGGATTTATTTTGGTAAAGAAACCATTCAGTGAACAAAAACACACTGTATTTACAGTACTGCAGTCTGGGAACGTGCTGCTTTATTCACCTGTATACAAACAGAGAGGGGGAATCCACACACTAACTAAACCGGAAGTAAGAGGGGGTGGAGCATGACTTCAACCTAGAATACTCTGAGTAACCCAATTATTCCTTTGATGATCACAGTTTCCCCTTGTTTTAAGCATTCCAGAACACAAGTGTTCAAAATTCAGATATTTTTAAAGATACAAAGGCACCAATCCTGCAGTTGGATTTGGATCTGTGAAGATTTTAAGCCCAATAAAATGTATGTGTGATATAAATCCTCATGTTTCTAATTACAAACTACTTTGAGTCAGGAGGAAACTTTCCCTTTGGACAGTCATTTCTCTGAAGCATCTGCTATCAGCTACAGCTGAAGGCAGGATAGCAGAGAAGAGAAAACCCTGAGCTGATCTGGAATGGCAGTTTCTATGTTCCTAAAACAGACTTCTCAATAGAAAAGTATTAGCATAGCAGTCTATTGATTAGTAGATGATGATGAGTTGTACCTACTTATTAGCTGTATTAATAATCATTGTGGTGTTTCCACAAATATCTGTATTCCATTGAGCTATATGGAAATATAATAGAATAGTTATATGGGAAAATAAGTGGTGAACAACAAGTAGGTTTGTTTAATGATGACAAATATGAGGTGAAAATGTTAAATAGAGTATGAGGGTACCTCAAGGGTAGGCAGGCTTAAGATCTTTATATTTTCAAGTTTCACTAATGACCTGCTTCGTAAACATATTCAGGAAGATGTGCTGGTCTATGTTAATAAAGTATTGCCATGCATAATCATCATCGTCATAATGTTAATGCTTATACGACACAGTGCATGTTCCAAACACTTTTCAGAAAAATCACTAATTATTCCAACTAGACTATGCAACCCTAAGCTCCAGGGTCAGATTCTCCCTGCATTACGGCAATTGTTTATTGCTCCACTGGTACAAAGCTACCTTACATCCATTAGACCAAGTCAGTCCTTTTAATGTAACCCCAATTACTTTAATTGGTCCAGCACACCAATAAAATAAATAAAATAAAGTAACAACAAAATAATCAAGTTAGCCCAGAGGGAGGTTTATTGAGCTGGTGTAGCTCCATTAAATTCAACTGAGCTATGCCAGTTTACATTAGCTGTGGCCCCATATTTAGAAGCTGCATTGAGTCACACTTCCTTCTTAGTTCCAGTCTCCAAACAACTCCAGCTGCAACTGCAAACAACTTAAAAGTCCCTTTGCAAACTGTATCTGAAATATTCCAATCTGAAAGGTAAAGTGACACGCACTTCCCACGGCCTTTAAAAACTTGTGAGCATTTAAGGTCTGATTGTACAGTATTTATGCATCCTTATGGCCACTGAAGTCTTTAGGGCTTTGGGGTATGCAAGGACTGCAGGGTCAGGAGACTAATGCTTAGAACAGGTAGGGAATAGCACAAGTCTGAGAGTCAGTTCTGTACTGCACAAGATTTGATACTCTGCTACACACTCCAACCCTGGCTTGCAATGCCCATGTCATTCCAGTACCAAGTCTCTATCATTATTACTAGTACCATAAGTGTACTATGCATGACATTTTACAAACAGTAAAAAAAGAAAAGAAATGTAAAAGGGGAAGACCCACAAAAGTAATTTAGTGTCTAACTGCCACTTTCAGTACCTAAGTCCAACATTTAGGTACCACCGAGGACATCAAAATCCCCACTCAGCTTCAGCCTAATCCTGAAGGTGCCTAAATTTCTTATAGAAAAGACCCTGAGGGGCCTAAGTTTCTACCAGTATGTATGTGCAAAACTGCCTAATTCCTGAATGCCACCAAATTGCTCAGTGCCTTAGCAGGATTCTCCAACTAGGTGGCCCCTCACCTGTCTTATCTGCAGAACATCATCCAGTAGGTGAGCACCAATGGAATCTTGCCTGTGATTTGACAAAAATTCATTGACATTGAACCATTTTCACAAAAAATTCCAGCTTTGACAAATTGGCATTTTCCACCAAATCTCTCTAACCACCTCTATCCAACAAGAGAGACAGAACACCCAATACCTTGGTGGTTAGGACACTCTCCCACAGTATGGAAGAACTGGGTTGAAGTCCTTGTTCCAAATCAGGCAGAGAAGGGATTTGAAAACAGGTATCCCCCATTCCAGGAGGATGTCCTAACCACTGGGTTATCGGATCTAATGGAATGAATATCTCTTTTCAGGAGAAAGGGCTGATCCAGCTTAGACACCCAACTCCAGGAGTGGGTTCATTGCTGAGAATCTCAACCTGAGGGAGACACTTTCCTCAAGCCTGGATTTAGGCACCTAATTACTTTTGAAGGTGGGGCTTTGGCCTTGCCCCTCTCCTCTGCATTTCCTATTGGCTAGCTTAGGCCATTCCTGGTTCTCACCCAGGAATACGTGTACCCCTGGGGATACGCCAAGGTCTTCCAGGGGTTACATCAAGTCATCTAGATATTTGCCTAGTTTTACAGCAGGCTACATAAAAAGCACTAGCAAAGTCAATACAAACTAAAATTTTATACGGACAATGACTTGTTTATACTGCTCTATATACTGTACACTGAAATGTAAGTACAATGTTTATATTCCAATTGATTTATTTTATAATTATATGGTAAAAATGAGAAAGTAAGCGACTAAGTTGGGGCTATATATTCCACAGGAGGACAGGGCACCCGGGAGTTTGGCATTGCAATACTCAGCATTACAACACCTAAATCCCCTGTGTGGATATAGACCAAAGTCCCTGATGCAAAAATCTTACATTCTAGGTCAGAGAGATACAATACACAGGAAAAGAGCTCAAGCTCTAGAAATTGATCTGAGACCAACAGTCATGTAGAACTGCATAAACACCTAGTCTCAAGTGAGTTAGTTTGTTTTTATTAAACTGACAAAATAAAAAATAGCAAGAATTCTGAACACCAGTGTCTAATTAACCAATAAAACTACCTTATAAAAGTATCTAATGAATAGGACAAAGATAGCAGTAAAATCTTAAGTAATTAGACTACAATATTTTAAAAATGAGTAGAGTTACAATATTTCTAAATGTTTTTCAAGATGGTTAGGTCTGTATTGCTCCCATGTAAACCCTCTAATTTTTTCTAAAAGTTTATTGTCATTGAAAATGTTTGGAAAAATATTGAGCATTGGCAGCTAGAGAAGTAACTAACTTTCTGTTAGCTGCCAGTAAAATTGGACCTATTCATACCATATTGCCCCCTTCTCAAATGACCTTGGCTCTTCAATTAACTCCTAACAAATGTTGCTAAATACCTATAAACTCTGGGCCAAGTTCAGAACTGTAGTAAAGTGGTTTAAGTTAAACTACCTTCTACTAGCTAGACTCCTTTTACACTTAGTTATACCCCCTTAGACCACCCCCACTTAACAATTAGCAATTTAAAGTGCATAAAGGGCATTCCTACCCTTATTTAACTCAGACCTTCTTAAATTTCTAGACAGCTCCTTTGCTTGTGTCTCACGCTGGTAGAGGAGGTGTAAGGAAGAGGATGTAAATGAGTGCGTGTCAGGGACTCTGAGTTAAACTGCTTCTCATACACCACTTCTTAAATCGCTGTCACTCTACCTTCACTCCACTGTTATGTATAATTTGTACCATGTATGTATCAATAGCCGTGATCAAGTGTAAGGGAATATATCCTGAGACTGATTCTGTGCAGTCAAAGTATAGGAACGTCATGAAAAAAATTATACTGGTAGGTCCTGATCCTATGGTACTTACATGGCTAATTGTCCTTAATGGATCTATTCACAAAAGGTTTCAGGATTGCTTGGGTCTGAACAGCTTAGAAACCTAGAAACCTATAATTGCTTGGTATGTATGCACTAGGACTAAGGCCTCACTCATATATCTAAGCAGATGCCACTCAAACAGATGGCTAGGAGAAGCAGCTGCTAAAAGAGGTTGATCTCCACACTGAAGCATTCTCTGCAGCAAGATACATTGCTTTGTGACTGTTACACCCCCCTGCCATTTTACAGTGCATAGAGTCTGTAATGGAAGAAACCATTCCACAATAAAAATTATTTAAGACAACCTTACTTAGCCTGTATGCATCATAGGCATCAAATTATTTTACATGGTACATAATGACCAGCTATTGATGCTCTCCACTCAGGCTTACTAAGTAAATGGAAAACTTCACATATGAAAAAGAAGGTTAATATTGTCATATTGTACAGCATCTTGCCCTGGCAAGTACTAGTGAAGATTAAATAATAGCTGATGGCTATTTAGACTAATTCTACTGGAAGATCTAATCACGTATCTATGTTGTATTGTATAGATTCATATATATTAAATGTGTCAGTAATGTGAGGGCATTAGCATGGTGTAAATTATATTCATTTTATGTGAGCTGTCAGCTGTGCACTTGGACCCTTTTGATAATATGTTGCTTCTCTCAAAGCTATTGCAGTAACAATTTTTAATAAATAAAACAAAATATGCAGCTATAAAAGACCTGATATTCACCTAATGAAAGGAATTTTTTTTAAATGGAAAGTGAGGATCCCCAAAGAATAGTCCTTCATATTGCTTAATCTGGAAGCTATTTTCTTGCTCATCTCTGGAGCTGCCCCCCCCCCCCCCCCCCCCCGCATTACAGCTGCCCTTCACAGTCTTTTTAAATGGACAAGGTTGGGGCTGAATAGCTAGATTAAACTGTTAAAATTGCTCTGTGGCTGGATTTCCTTTGTTGGTTCACACCCAATAAAAATATTTTATTTCATTTGAAGAGTATAAATGCTGCAAAATTCCTATTTGAAGTTGTTTGACTGTGATTGCTAGTAGAACTATAACCTTACTATGAACTCCAGTGATTTTCATAAGTAAGTCTGAATTTTACAGAATTAATAAACTAAATAATTAAGTGATCTGGTAAGCCAATTGGTAAACTAGAACTATTAATCTTTTAATGAGTTCTTTACTATTACTTAAATAATAACTTTTTGCATAATTTTAAAGGATTATAGTAAAGAAACATTAGAATAGAAAACCCATTACATAAAGGAATGTTACTTTTATAAATCTGTCATTATGTCTTTTTTTATTGAATTCATTTCTATTCAGGGTTTAGAAAAGTCCCTAATTGGTGACTAACACTCCTCAGCATCTTAGTAGCAAGTTATTTTTTTCTTACTAAGACAGAAAGGTCTAGGATCACTTACTGCTTCAGACAAATCACTGCCTAAAATGAGCAATTAGCATACAACTGTATTTAAGAAATCCCCTATTTGATGGTGTGCACCACACATGTTTCAGAATTTCCAAATACTAGTTTGTTATCTAGGCACATCAAGTGTTTCTGAACCAGCTCCCTTTAGAAGCCATTTTTCTTTCTTCTGTGTGTTGATATCTTTCACCTTTCTACCAGTTTTAACTCACATCTGTTACTAAACCCCTTTTCAGGTTAAAGTAGGCTGGATTCAAAATCTTAGTTAATCTCCCAGTGCCCTTGGGTGCTTGAGTATCCCATCTTACCTGGTATCTAAAAATCTGTATCTTTGGCCTTCAGCATCCAAACCACTACCTAAAAATTACCTGCCCAGAGTTGGATTGGGATTGTTGGATCATCAGTATTTAGTAACCATATAGTAGTATAAAGGAGATAAAACATGGGGTATACATGCATAGACACAGCTTTTTTGGTGAATGGCATGAATTGGCAGCTTTGCTTAAATCAGTTAAGAGATCAGAGGCTCAGTGAACACCATGTTGTCAACAGTTGGTGCAGCTTATACAGAAAGTTGACAGAAATGCTCTGTGGATTCTCCAATTTCTACGCTAGGTAAATGTTGCATTTTTCCTGAATAGGTTCACTTTGAGGATGAGCAAGACACAACTTGCTAACCAGAGGACAAAAGGCTGCAGGATTTCAATGGTTAGAATGTCATGTGAAGTCATTGGCACTCTGTGTAGCATCTGGCCCTCAGAGATTCCCTAGACTATGCTACAACTGACATGCAATTGACAGTTTCACCATGCACATCTGTCATTATGCATGTGAAGTAATGGGAACATCCACTTGCTTGAG
This sequence comes from Malaclemys terrapin pileata, assembly GCF_027887155.1. NCBI lineage: Eukaryota > Metazoa > Chordata > Testudines > Emydidae > Malaclemys > Malaclemys terrapin. Next base: position 48,358,509 of record NC_071505.1, read on the forward strand.
ATCGTGCAACTGTGTATAGAAGAGTATTTAGACTAACAGAAAAAGAGCATAGTAAGGTATGTCAGGTACAGCCATGAATTTAATGACAAAATGCTGGAAATACTTTAGTGGAGGAGAGAAGGAAACTAGGCTTTGTGTTCTGGTCAAAATATCATTGACGTTCTTAGGTTAACAGCCAGCACTGTCACTGTGTTGTTCCTCAAAAGGTGTTTATTCACAGAACATTACCCTGGACAGAGCAGTGGCAGTTGCAGCAGCAATGATAGTACTGCCACCTTTTAACCCAGGTTTGGTTGATGAACCAGAAGGACCTGCAAAGCCTGTCCAAGTGAAACACAAAGTAAGAGCTGTTATCATTTTTTTCCTGCTGGGATTTTACTTTCTTCCTTCAGTTTGTGATGGAGACAGCTTTCCCCCCAGACTTTTAGCCCATACTGCAATGGAGTGCATCAAGGATTATGCCTTAGAAACAAATTCCAGTCTTTTGAATGTTGTGAAGAGAAAATAGACAGTTTCAGAGATCCATATTTTTATTCTTATGGTCCACCACTAAGGTTGGCTGGTCAGATGATCATTTTTGAATTGTATTATACTTTTACAATCAATTCTGCTCCCCACCCCCTTTCATCATTCACTAAGGGTACGTCCAGACTACCCGTTGGATCGGCCGGTCGCGATCGATCCATCAGGGATCGATATATCGCGTTTCGTCTAGACGTGATATATCGATCCCCGAACGCACTCCCGTCGACTCCAGAACTCCACCAGGGCGAGCGGCGGTAGCGGAGTCAACGGGGGAGCCACGGCCGTTGATCCCGCGCCGTGAGGACGGGAGGTGAGTCGAAATAAGCTACGTTGACTTCAGCTACCCTATTCCCGTAGCTGAAGTTGTGTATCTTACATCGACCCTCTCCCCCACCCCAGTGTAGACCAGGCCTAAGATCTACTGCTAAGCCACTTCCTTACTAACAGAAGCTGGTAGCTTTCAGTCATTGCATACAGTATTTACAGAGGTATAAGGGACTTAACCAATACTGAACCAAATCTGCATCTTTGGGAGAGACATGTCTTGCTGTCACCACCAAATACAAAGGGCCTGATTCTGAACTCACTCACAGTAACTTTGATCCAGAAAAGCACTTAATAATGTGATTAATTTTAAATCTGATAGGAATGTTCTCATTGAAGTCAGTGGAAATCTTCATGGAAATAGGGTATCAGTATCTGGCCCTTTCAAAAGCTATATTCACTCAGTGTACCCAGCTAACAAAAATAACACACACAACATATTTCCTGAATTGTTAGCCAGAAGCTGGGAATGGGTGACGGGGGATGGATCACTTTATGATTGTCCTGTTCTGTCCATTCCCTCTGAAGCACCTGGCATTGGCCACTGTTGGAAGACAGGATACTGAGCTAGATGGACCATTGGTCTGACCCAATATCGCCATTTTTGCTTTTCACTTGATTTTCAATTTTCTCTTTTAAGAAATGCCACTGAAGTGATGTCATTTATCTGAAAGTTATAAAACAACTGAAATGGCTGCTGAGATACCATAGGGAGATCAAAATAATAATGGAAATAAGTTACGAGTAGTATGAACAAGGAATCTGAGCTACATGTTACTAAGACAAAAAAAAACAAAAAGTACTAAGTCACTGACCTAAAAGTCAGAAGAAGTACCCACTATTTTTCAGATCATTTTCACCCCTTTCTATTGGCATATGTCAAATAGTTTACTTCAGCACCTTTTAATCCCACTCAAACAAATGTTAAGATCATGTACTAAAAATACCCAATCATGAACTTGATAAACAATGTGAAATCAAAGCCAATGGTAATGACAACAGTCTAATATGAAGATTTGTGAGTCCTCTTTTTAGAGTTGTGCCCTTGTTTGTGGATATGAATGGGGTTTCTCGTTTTTCAGTTTTCTTTGCAGATTAGCTGCATCCTCATAACCATTTTACACAAGTTTCAGAGTAACAGCCGTGTTAGTCTGTATCCGCAAAAAGAAGAACAGGAGTACTTGTGGCACCTTAGAGACTAACAAATTTATTAGAGCATGCTCTAATAAATTTGTTAGTCTCTAAGGTGCCACAAGTACTCCTGTTCTTCATTTTACACAGTGGCTGTTTAGGATAGCCAGGCTTACGTTTTTAAAAACTGGTCCATTTAAAGTACAGTAAAATAAAAAGTGAAGTAGTTTAATCACAGGTTGCCGTGCTGTCACACAGAACACTGCTCCATTTGATAACTTTGGCCATGAGAAAGCAAGAGAACATACATTATTAAGGCAAGACAGTGTCATTTAAACAAATGAACAAAAAACCAGAGCTGGTTGAAAATTTTCTGAAACTGTTTTCCACTTGAAAATGCCGATGCCACAAAATTGAAACATACCATAGGTTCATATCAATTTTGTCTAAATTTTCAACAAAAAATTATCAGCACATTTTATTTCAATAATGCTGAACTTCTTCAGTTGATATAGTCAAAGGTTGAGTTTTGGTTTTATTATTCCAGCTTAGATCTATTAGAATACAAAAGTCAAAAGGAAGCACTTTTGGAAAGATCGAAATGACCTTATCAAAGACATTTTTTTCAGAATTTTTGTTTTGCAGGAAGTTTTGAAATGTCAGAATTTCCCCTGGAATGGAAACACCAAGTTTCCACCAGCTCTAAAACTAGCTAAGATTAATGGTGAAATGTACTCACCTATGGAGGGCTGATACAAAAATGTACCTCCCTTCGGACACTGAGGGAGGAGGAACTGAAGCATGGATGGAGCAGCCTATGTATCCTGTGTGCCCCATGACTACACTGATTCACAATAGATGGGCATAGAAGGGACTTTGAGGTTGGCCTGATATCACTCTATCTGAGACCTTCACACAGGCTACAGAAAGGAAGTAGCTACTACTGCAGCCCATACTTTGGACTATTAGTTGTGAAGATATTATGCTGTAGCACTTCATGACTTGGGGGCATCGTCCATCAGTTCACTGGTCAATATCTGCCTTTGTGTAAGAGAGAAGGTGACATTCACCCTAAGGGAAATTACAGGACCCCCGTAATGTGCTGGGCAGACAGCACTAGAAGACAGAAGTCCTCTAATTATACACAGCAGAACAGGTTTTCCCACACTGGACTAACAATATGACTCAGCCCTGTCTTTGAAATAATACCTTTAAGTCAGGGGTGGCCAATCTGTGGCTCCGGAGCCACATGCAGCTCTTCAGAAGTTAATATGCGGCTCCTTGTATAGGCACCACTCTGGGGCTGGAGCTACAGGGGCCAACTTTCCAATGTGCTGGGGGGTGCTCACTGCTCAACTCTTGGCTCTGCTGCAGGCCCTGCCCCCACTCCGCCCTCTCCCCTGAGCCTGCTATGCCCTCGCTCCACCCCCTCTCCCCCCCAGAGCCTCCTGCATGCCACGAAACAGCTGTTCGGGAGGTGCAGAGGGGGAGGCACTGATAGGGGGGACTGCCGGTGGGCGGGAGGTGCTGGGAGCGGGTGGAAGGGGGGGAGCTGCTGACATATTACTGTGGTTCTTTGGCGATGTACATTGGAAAATTCTGGCTCCTTCTCAGGCTCAGGTTGGCCACCCCTGTTTTAAGTGAACAGTCCAGTCTCCTGGCCCGTTCTTTCTAATGAGACAGAAAGCAAGGGTGGGGGTGGGAGGCAACTAAACTAAGAACCGCACTGAGATCAACAACTTATTTTCAGTAGGCCACAGAACAGGTATCATTAATAAACTTTTGGTCACTAATTATCTTGGCCAGATTAGCTATAGAAATGTAAGCCTGTTCATCCCATTATGAATCTCCTGAGCCATTTGGTTCTCCACGGCGACCCACTTCACTTAAAAACAAATTACCGTAGTTTAAAAAAAAAAATCCATACTGGGAGTCACCGGTGTTAAAATTATTTTATACTCATTGCTCTTTGCACAACTTCAAATATCAAACAATTGGCAAAAGTAAATTAGAATAAAAATGTTAACAGGCTTTGAAAACAAGACGATAAGCACTTCATTTATGCTTTCCACATTTTTCTCTCTACACATAGAATCTGTGTTATTTTGGTGTGGGTTGGATGGTTAGACTATAGATTAGTATTTCTTTACTAAATAGCATTCATCAGTATATAAAGTATATTGCTTTTAAGGGATTTTAGACAATCTACAACACAGTCCTCAAGGTTTCAGATAATTGTATGTTCTTTTTACATACACCTCTACCCCGATATAACGCAACAAGATACAACATGAATTCGGATATAACACGGTAATGCAGCACTCCGGGTGGGGTGGGGCTGTGCACTCCGGCGGATCAAAGCAAGTTTGATATAACGCGGTTTCACCTATAATGAGGTAAGATTTTTTGGCTCCCGAGGACAGCATTATATAGGGGTAGAGGTGTAGTTTTTACCACTGAGCATTGACTCTGGTGTATTGTGCTCATCAGCTTCACACTTTCAAGGTGGAATAATTTTGACTCAGCCATAATATTTTTCCTCCAATGAAAAATTAGCAACTGGTACATAAAATATATCTAATTCTCTTTTTGACAATCAATAGTTAAATTTAAGCTTTTATAGGGTAAATCAAAGAAAGGGGAGACAGTACAAATTTCAACACAACCTTCCAAGCTACTATATCCTTTCTACATTTTTCTTTCATTCCTGATACCATGTTTCCATTTATTTTCCTTTTGCATACATTTTGCAATAAGTGCTAAATTACTATCCCGTGGACTGCAATGGCACACGTGCAGCTGTCAGGCTGATGGGGAAGAAAGGAATGCAAGAAACTTTGCCGTTTTTGCATGTTTGTACAAGGGCCTCCCACAAAAGTCATCCCTATGTTCCCTTTGCTCTGGGGAGCGCAGGGCCTCGCACTTCTGCTCCCTGCCTTGGGGAACAATTCACCCAAAGAGTGGGGTGGGGACTACGTGGGACTATGCTCTCCATACCTCCCTCTCCACACAGGCCTGTGGAAGTGAAGCAGATTGCATACTCCCATGTTCATGAAGCAAACCTGGGAGTGATTGTGCCTGCTTGAGACACAATCTCTCTAGTGCTCCTCCTCCTCTGGTAGAGGTACAGCTCAGCCCCGCTCTCTGTGTAGGATAAAAATGCCACAATGCCCTGTGCACAAATTATACAATTGAGCCCTCTAGGTAGAAGATAAGTGCTAGAGTAAATTGGAACCAAACAGGAGCAAAAGAAATGTTCACATTAAAAGAGTGAGAGACCTTACAAAGCTGAACGGAGGCATGGCCTGAACTGGTAAAGGGGAGATTTAGAGTCTGGGCAAAGGTTTGGTTTTCTGTGATTTAACAATGCCTGGGCGCAGTGCAGAAATGATATGATCAATGTCTAAAATACAACTGAAGCTCAAACCTAGAACTGGCTAAATAAACAAAATAGTCCCAAATATTTGTTTGTTTTGGTCAAATTCATGTATATTCACCCTGCTCTAGAAGATGGGGAAATGGAGATGGGGGAAGAGGAGGAGAGGATATTCTGAGCAATTTATTTGAAAAAATATTGCAAAAAAATTCATCAAATAAGTTATTCAATGACTATTGTTCAACCAATGCTGTTCAAGTGCTTTGCACTTCATTTCTCTAGCAGCCTCTACAGGACAAGCCCTGCCACTGCACTCACAAAAGCCTTAGGCTCATGTGGAAATAAGATGTGGCCAGAACATCAGTTATCAAAGGGTGAATCTGTAAAGAAAAAAAAAAAATAATGAAAGGAGGAAGAAACAGTGTACAACAACAGACAGAGAGCAAAGTGAGCTTAATTTGTTAGGAAGACTGAAGTAATCTCTTTGAGCTCATTATTTTAAGATCACAAATACAAAGGCTCCAAAATAATATCAATTTAATGTACACTGACAGTAGCCAATCACCAACTATTTGGATTGGCTACAAACAGCACATGGAAGGATTCCCCGTGCTGCTTGTGCCTTCAAACAGAAGCTCTTCAGACCAGCAGTGTGGGAATACTTCCTTTGAACGGCTGAGTGATATGCAAAAAGATATAAAAACAGATAAATGCTAATAATTAAAAACTAAATGAATAATACCCAATGCAGAATATTTAAGAAGGTTTAGTAGACTTTAACATTCAAAGGAAGTGCTATCCAGCTCCAGTAATCCTCTTCAAATATTCCAAGAAGGGAAGAAGACTTTAGCATTATAGAAACAAAGCAAGTACCTCCATGGATAAAGGTGTGTTAAGGTTTCCATAGTAAATTGAAATGGTTATATATCTGAAGCTCTCAGATATGAATGAGCAAAGCAATATCACATTTATTGGTCAAAAGAGACCACACTAGAAACATATGGCCTTTTATCCCAGCCCCTCCAGAGCAATAAACTTTGAAATACTGTAGTTGTGTCTGTTAGCTTATGAGCAACAGTGTTAAAAAACAACAACACACATTTCTTCCAGCACAGTTTTATAAAATGGAAAGTTTCTGTCTCATCTAAAGCCTGTAAGGTGATGTTTTGTTTTCATTTGGCAATACATAATCCTCAGACCAAAATCTCTGCTTAAAATGATTGGATACAACAAAAACAAAATTAAACAGCTGAAATAATTCACCTTGAAAATTGTGATCTAAGCATGCTTAGTGTGATCTGTAGGAGATAAGTTTGATTTATGAGCTTGCTGTATAATTGTGTCAGGGATCCCTGCCCTGCAGCTTTCTGGCCAGCTTTCCTCAAACTGCTCACTTTCGCAGCACTCCTGAACAGCAGCAGCTCCTACAAGAGTTCCAATTCTACTCCTAGCCCCTCACTTTAAATGCCATTATAAACCATAAATACATCCCATCAATGCTCAGACCTTATGACGCAACTGTCCAAAAGTATCTTGAGGTTACAGACTGTTGCTGTCACACACCTTTTTGTCCTCTTTCTCCATGTAGAAGGATAGGCTGTTTAATCAGATTACTTGTCCTTCTGACCACAAGCAAAGTCCCATCTGGAAAGTGTGGGTGGAAAATAGGTCCAGATAGGATAAGGGCTTTCAGACATCAATCATTCTCTCTTACACTACAGAGATACCCAATATATTAAAGTATGTGAAAAGGAAGAGCTGCCTTGGTAAATAATATTAATTAACATCTAGAAGGAGGTAAAAATAAAATCCAAGATCTGAAACTCACTATTGCCAAAGTTGGGGAAAAGACAAGGTACACATTCCAGAATCCTAACCTGGATATGAATATCTAAGCTGTTCCCTTTCTCTACAATGGGTCAAACAAACCTTCTAGATACAAATACCTGAGGTTTAGGGGGTTGAAATTTGGATCCAGATTCAGACCCAAATTTTGTAGCTTGGACCTGTCTCTGTGCAATTATATTGGCCAAATTCACCTCTCATGTGATTCTGCTTGCTTCAGCGAAATCATCTGAGAAATGAACTTGACTTAGTGACTATGGCACACACTCTATAATGTGGAAAACCAAATATGTCTTACCTATCAACCTCTCAGGAACAATGGCACTGTTTGTAAAAGTAAGAGGCTAATTCCTGCAAATTAATATTTACAAGTTGTCATGTAATCATAGTGTTGACATTTGTAAATCACAATGCCACCTACCCCAATTACCAATAATAATAATAATATTATATAGGGAACAGCTGAGCCCTTTACAGCTCTGTTGGTGGGCTCAAGAAACAAGAATGCAGCTGCAAACAAAAATCAGAAAAGGTCAACACAGGTGACTCTTAAACACCAATCATGCCATGTGCACAACAAGAATAAGCACTGTTATACTGAGTTCTCTCAAGTTACAGCTGAGATCACTTGCCCAGGGAAGCACCTAGGAAAACATATCACAAGTAATTAATGCTCTGGCACAAAGGCCACAGCTTTAATAATAGATAACACATGAAACAACCAATAACAGGGGAAATACATACTCCTTCTGACAAAGCATGTCTCTACCCAGTCACCCTTACCATTTAAGCAGACCCCAAGGCTATGGAAAGTTGATGCCCTTGGCCCACCCAAGAAAAATAGTATCCTTTGCTACTCTCAACCCTCATTAATCCCCAAATGCCCTTAGCAAGTCCCCAATGACTCACCAGCACTCCATGAAACCATTCTAGGGCAGAGGAAGGAAGGGTGGAAGACAGCTGTAGCTCCTCATCCACAATCCCTTGATCCCAAAGGGGGAAAGCAGCATAGGTGACTCAGCTGAAATTGTTCCTTGCAGCCCTTCTTGCTGATACACCTTTCCAAAATCCAGCAGACCCATGTATTGCTTTCCAAAGACTTGAAAAATTGCTGTGGAAAGGAGACTGTGCTTGTAAAACTTTACTCTGGCAAGCTTCTCTGCCTGGAAGTGCTTGCTGAAATGCTGCTGCTGCTCATGGTGGAAAGGCAAAAACACTCCAGCATTCTCTCAGGCACCAGCCTGTAAAAAGAAGTGGGGAAGATTCCAACCTTGAGGACAATCAAAGGGTCCTAGAGAGGTCCAATCACACAGTCTGACACAAAACTGAGCTAAAAGGGGCAGAAGCCCCAGTTGTTCCCCATCAGTACAGGTGGGTAAAGTTATCCAAGCTGGCAAACTTGGGGTGAGACAGGGCTGGGAAGTTGTTGGGGTGGATTGGCTACAATACTACAGGGGGAAAAAAATACAAGGATTGTGATCCATCTAGGGGCTTAGGTGCCTAAGCCTTGTTTTCAGACACCACTGCAGTGTACAAAACTCCCGCTCAACTGCTGCTAACCATGTAGGCACCTAAACTCATTTAGCACCTAAGTAAAATTTTGTAGAAAAAATTCCCTATGCTCCTACTTTTCTGCCTTGGGGGGCAGGTCTCCCACATCCTGGGGCAGTTCCCTGTATGCCAAGCTAAAAGTTATAAGGGAGATCCTCCTCCTCCTCCGGCTGTTTCATTTCAGGCCCCACATGCCGTAGGCCTATCTTCCCCTAGTTTGTGAATCACAAGCAGAGAAAGGCCCTCCCATCCTTGGTAGCTCAGACTCAAGCACCTATCTGTGAAAAAGGGGCAGGACTTAGCACACCTGTATGGTCAGCATCTCCAGTGGCTAGAGTAGGCAACTCCCCACCTAGCATGCTGGCTTTGTGGATCATGTTCTAAGGCACCCGCCTCACCCCATTCATTGTATAAAGGCCCAGGTGCCTCATTTTGTGGATTGCGGTGGTGTTCCTGCAATTCTTTTAGGTGCTTAAAAGTTAGGCACTGCAGCCCTCAGCATTGCAATGCTTAAGTCCCTTTGTGGATCCCATCCAGGAAAAATACTCAGCACTTGACTGCTACGCTGACCCCAGCAACATGAAACACTCTGCTTCTAAATTTAACTCTCCCCATCATTTTTTTCTTTCTTTTGAAAAATGCGCTGGATTTTAGAACACTAAAATATATAAAGGGAAAAATAAAGCAACTCCAGTACGCTTTATTCTAAAGTTAGTACAATACATCAGAACACTGCGTCTGTGCTGAAAAATCTCGATTGCCCAAGTGGCATGTAAATAGAAAGCCCTCAATCCAGCTTGCTTTTTGAGCTTTAGTTTCTGAGGGTGTTCTGTTTTTCAAGACTAGAACATATGGTATCATGAGAGATGGAGGCGTTGCTGTAATTAATAAAACATAGTGGGGATCAGATTCTGTCCTGATTTACACCCTACACAGTGCCACTGAAATCTGTGGGTATAAATTGGGGTAAATCAGCTTGGGATGTAAATGTAGCCCTTAAGCTCAAATCCTGTGCCCAGCATGCAGCCTGACTTACTCGGCTGAGCACTGGTGAAGTGCCCAGGTGCAAGGCAGGAGGAGTGAAGCCTCTCTGTAGTTGCTAGTTCTCCATCATAGGGGACAAGAAAACTAGGGGATCAGCAGAAGTATGCATCACCCAGCCCTGCCCTCCTCCTACCACATACTCACCTATCCACCCCAACAATCCCTGAATAATAGCACAAAGGAAGCTGGGCTCCAGGCCAGGCAGGGACTGCCCACTGTTTTCCTGCAGTTAGGGGCCTTCAAAGCCTGTGAAGGAGAGGGCAAGGTTTCCCCATTTGTTACTAGTTTCTAAAACCTCATGTAGATCTGAACATAAGCTAGTTCTTCACACAACTCATAAAACACCTTCCTGTAGTATCTAAAAAACGCTTTCAGGGTATTTTCATGCTGCAAGATTAATTTCCTCTTCTGGGCTGATCAGAGAATGCTTATAACAACACTTACTGTATACCCTGACTCTGACTTCCCTTGCTTTTCTAAGCCTGTGCCTTAAACAGGCATTCTCACAACACAATGGGGCAATGTTTTTAAGACAGAGCATTAATGATAAAAGAATTTATCCCATTACCACTTTCCTCTTTCCAGCAGCAGCCCATGGGACAAGCCAAGCTGCTCTAGGTGTAGGTCATGGGGGGAGACAGAAATGACTTTATGCCACTTTTGGGCTCCCCAGTCTTTAGATCAGCCATGGGCCACTATGGCACTTGGTGCAGTCCAGAGTCGCTTCAAGAGCCCATTACACACTAGTCAGAGCTCTGCTGACATGCCTCTTGTCACCTGCAACATGCCCTATGTGCCAAAGGAATTGCCAGCTACCTAGTTCAAGCAGCTTCATGGTTCTCTTACACCACAAGAGTGGTACATAGGGGTCTTAATGAAGTCTAGGATCTGGCCTTCCCCTGGTTTCATTTGAGATGTTGGTTTAATATCACATCTCTATATACAGCTAGCTTCACCTTCTCCTTGATGCTGCAGTGAAGTCAGAATCATGTTTCTATGACTTCACAATATAGTGCCAGGGAATTCTGTTGATATGATGTCACAGATTTAGCAATGGCTTCAGAGGAAGAATCCTAGGATCATAGGGTTAGAAGGGACCGCTAAGATCATTTGCTCTAACCCCCAGCCTAGATTCAGGATTTGTTGTGTCTAAACCACCCAGGACAGATGACTATACAGCCACTTTTTGAAAACCTCCAGTGAAGGAGCTTCCATGACTTCCCTAGGCAGTTTGTTCCATTGTCCTACTGTTCTTATAGTTATGAAGTTTTTCCTGAGATTTAATCTAAATCTGCTATGTTATAGATTGAATCCATCTTGCCTCTTGCCTTGCCTTTTTTATGGCAGCCTTTCAAGTATCCAAAGATCACTATCATGTCCCCCCTTAATCTCCTTTTTTCCAAATTAAACATACCCAGTTCCTTCAGACGTTGGTCATATGGCTTGCATTCTGTCCCTTTGATCATCTTTGTTGCTTGCCTATAGATCCTTTCCAATTTTTTTATATCCTAGCTATTCAGCAGTGACCAAAATTGGATGCAGGACTTCAGCTGAGGCCTAACCAGCACCAAATAGAATGGTGCTATCACCTCCCATGACTTGCATTCAGGGCCGACGAGAAGGGGGGAGCCGTTACAAATTACCGGGGCCCGGCGGTCCGGAAGGGGGCCAGTGGCCCAGCTTCCTCCCCCCCCGCCCTTGTCAGCCCTCCGCCCTTGCTGAGGGGCCCCCAAAACTTTTTTCACTGGGGCCTGAACCCGCTCTCGGCGGCTCTGCTTGCATTCTATGCCTTTGTTACTGCAACCCAAAATTGCATTTGTTTTTTTGAAACAGCATCGTATTGTTGACTCATGTTGTGATCCACCACAACTCCCAGAATGGGTAGGGAAAGATACTTTCATCTTCAATGTAAATATCTTTCATACTGAGCACAAGTGACAATACAAATGATGGAAGACACATGAAAGATGCACTGTATTTCAAAGTTTCCCCTCATATAATGGTGAATCTTCAACATTACATACATTACTTTTGTATTTACTTTTGTTTTCAGAAAATCCATGTTTATTAAACAATGTGAACATTTCAAATATTTTCCCAAGCACAAGACTCTGTCATTTTTCTACCTGAAATTTAGATCTAACTGCAGAAAAGCTGCCCCAGTGTACTCACTGATTGTAGGAAACTCTATGTATATTATAACTGAAAGGGCGTGTTCTTGTTTTTCCAACTATCTGGGGAATCATCTGAGCTGGTCTAGAGGAGCTGGGGAGTCCCTAAAGAGTTTTCAATTATTTGGAAGGCCCAAGGCATAATTTCCAGTGCCAGACGGTGAATTAGGGAGCTGTATTACCCCATAAGCATGCCCGTGATGCTAATGGAAATATTATAAGATGAAAAAATAGGGTAAAAGACAAGGCTAAGATGAAACAGATTCAGACTTATCTGGCAGGTCTAAATAATTTAAAAGCACAAAGCATAACTATCCTGCTAGGATTGGCAAACACATCCAACTGTGAATTGGGAGATCTACATTTTATCAGTGTTAACTTTCTGGACTACAAGGAAAGAGACTGGGGTGTTCAGTGAGATAGACAGATCATAAATTACTACTTGCTCATACCAGCAACAAGAGGTAACAATGCTGAAGAGCACCAGAAACATGACATATGTGGTAGCAGTAATTATAGTAGTCCCTTGACATCCCTACTGAGATTGAAGCCCTATCGTGCTAGGGTGCTATATAAACACATAGAACGAGATAGCCCTGCCTCAAGTTACAACCTAAACAGACTAGAAGAAAGTATTGTCATCTGCATCTGCAATATAACAAACTAACACTAATTTACTTAGAATATAGGTAAAATGGAAGGCCCCAAACATGAAACCATTTAGGCAGGCCCGCCAACAGCAATTCTGGGCCACAGGGCCGTCCCTAGGGCATGTGGGGCCCAGGGCAGAAGTGACTAATCTGTCACTTCCGGGACCGCTCACACTGGCCAATCACTCCGGCCTGCGGGGCCCAGAGTGGTCGCATGAGTCTAGGAGCCCAGCGGCCTGCCTGGGTAATTTAAAAGGGCACAGTGCTCCCAGCTGCTGCCACCGCTACCACAGCAGCGGTGGTGGCCAGGGGCCTCCAGGCCCTTTTAAATCACCCAGGCCCCTGGGCAATTGTCCCCTTTGTCACCCCCTGTTGGCGGGCCTGCACTTAGGCCTAGATCTTCAAACTATTTAGTAGTCTAAATCCAATTGATTTAAATGGATCCTTACTTTTAAGGATCTGGGCCTTAGGCATGTGCTTAACTTCAAACACATGACCATCCCATTTGCAGTTAAGTCATTATGGTCACAGCATCTTTGTACCCCTTTCTCAGCATGTGACACTATAGGATATGCATAACCATGTGTTTCATAGTATCTCTCCTGGGATATCCTGATGCCTTACTCCACCCCTACCTTTGTGAGGGCTAGTAGGGAAACAACATAACAGGTGCACAAAGGGAGCTGAGACCCCCGCCGCACTCCAGCCAAATGGCAGCTTTACTGATGGCTTCCCTGAAGCAAGCCCACCAAGGAGCACAATGGTGCATGCAGCTTTGTGCAGGACTCTGCACTAGGATGAATTTCACATCAAGAAAATGTGGGACAATAGCTTGATGATTTTTTTTTAACCTAACAATTTTGTCTTTTTCTATTTGGCAAACAGAGATTTTTTTTTTTTTAATGGAGCGGAAATTAATATGAAAACTTTCGATTTTATTTTGTTTTATGCAACAGCATTTCTGCCGATGCCATCCAAAGAGCCATCCCCCCCTCTTGTGAGGAAAGGAAGCTCCTTAATTGCCCCACTCTAATATTTACAGATTAAGACTGACTAGACACCCACCCACTTGTTTTCAGTGTCTGCTACCAGTACAGCCTGTGTGTGGTAGGAAAGAAGCCAGTCTCTCGAATAGGGCTCAGGTTACAAGCGCAATACAACTCTGTTAATTCCTTTTCATTTGACCACTCAACCTCCACCCCCTTCACAGCTCTGGACCACAGTTCCCAGCAGCCCTGGGAAGTACAAATGCCAGCACTCCCACTGTGCTAAGGTGAGACGGGAGTTCCAGTCCACCTTACACCGTAAGGCCATGAACAGAAGCAACAGTCTGGGCTTTCCTCCCAACTACCAAAACTATTCCAACTCCTTCAACAGCCATGTTCCCTGTTCCCCGATACTCATCTAGAAAACCCTGGAATAGGGTAATACTGGCCCTGGAGCTTTCCCTTACTAGCCTTAGAGGACCAGTACAGAGTGGAAATAGTGTATTAATAATTTGTGCACCCTCTGCTGGCAGGTATAGTCTGAAGAATTGGAATATAACCTGCGTAATTATTGGCCATGTTGTATTAAATATCTCAGTTATGTATTTTAAACCATTGCCTATTGCTTCATTAAGAAGCTGCTTTTGATTGGTATCTGCACTATGGTTTTATTTTCTTTCTTTAAAATATAGTAAAGTACAGGTCTGAATTCAATACATATGATATGTGTGAGAGGCATCTATTATAATGAGCAATGAAGGAATCATCACCCCCAAATATGAGTTAAACGTGAAATCATGTGCACTTTTGAATGCCATCTGTGAATTGATACATACGTGTGTCGATTTGGCCCACCTATGGGACATATGTATTTTTATAGGGCCAGAATCTGAAGCATTTATTCATTTCTTCCTAATGCAAAACTCTCATTGAAATAAACAGTAGCTTTTCTTAGTAAGGACAAAGTAAGGGATTCAGGCTTTGATGAACAGTTTATAAATCTCTTCTGATGTAGTTAAGATTTTCATTTATGTTTCCAAAGTGAAGTAATGTATGAAGTAACATGTGAGGGTTAGTTTTTAATTTTTAAGACCAATTAATTGTTCTAGTTACAGTACCACTAATTTTCATCTATCTGATTAACCAGAGAATAATCCAAATACATTTCAAATTATAAATCTTTCATGATTTGGGAGATTTTATACAAATGTACATTTGACAGTGCTAATTTAAAGCAAATATCAAGCTTGATTAAACATTCCCAAGATAAGAAGGATAAACGATTGAATTATTTTATAGATTTAACCACCATTGATATGATGATATAAACAGAAATATTTTGATGTTCATCATTAATTTTTAAAAATAATTCTTTGGGAAACAGCCAAGAAGGACTGGAGAAGTAGGTCAGAATGTATTCACAAAACATTTGTATTCTTTACTATATAAACACTAATTTATTTATTGAAATAATACACTGTTAATTATTTATCAGAGAAATTATAATTTTGCTGAGCTTCTCTCCAAAAGAAAAAAAAATCATTAAAATGTGCTATGGCTAATGCAATAGCCAGGGCTATAATTGTTTCACATCTCGGCCTCCCAATTGTTTGCCAAGTATTTATTCAGAAAGCGCCAGCCATCAGAGCATAATCTGGCTCTGATGCATTCTCTAACAAGTAAGTGAATTAAAAAGGTTTCTACCAAGCCCTGCCCTTTATCTTCAAATACAATTTTTTAAATAAAGGAAGGATTTCTTTCCCTGAATAAAAAAGAACATAGTAGTTCAAAGACTAGAGATCAGTTTTCTGGAGCTTTGGCGAAGGGAGCTAAATTCCATAAAACTAGCTCCCAGTATACAGGTTTTTAAAAGTAAAGATGTATCCAGTATTTTAAGGCAGTCAGGGGGAGGCAGGGAATGGATTCGCTGTGAGGAGTGAAATACAAATGCACAGAGATTTTTTTGCCAAGGAATATGACTCACACATTACACTACTGATTCCACCAAAAGTATTTAAATCTCCTCTGAGCACAATCAATCTGCAAACCATACATTAGATCGACATGAAGAAAACAGTCAGGTAAACAGAGAAAGCAGGAGCATGCAAATGCCCATTACCATAAAGAATTGAACACATGTTCCCAGCTGGACAGTGAGTGGAACCTTAGTCAACATCGCAGAAATATGCGCCAGCACATTATTCTCCAAGGCAGTGCTGTAAATGAGACAGTGTCCAGGGATGGCATTCCTATACTAATCTCAATTGGCCTCTCCAGTTAATACATTTAAACAAAAACATGATTTTTCTGCAATCTATTACTCTGCTTGATTAATTTGGATACTGATCTAGATGACCATTTCTCTACTGTTTTTCATATGGTCTACTTAAAAAAAATAACATGTCTTCCTAATGATGAGATTTAATTTTATTTCATTGAATCTGCTGAAAAATAAGCAACATTGTGTCTAACTGGTGCATTAATAAGTATAACATGAAATTGGTTAATGGATCACACTTTTCTTACAACATTAGTTAGTTCTGAATTGCATTCAAACAACATGGTCTGAAAAGATGATGTTTTATGATAGGGTTTTTCCCCAACGTTGTGTATTTTTTACAGATCTTTTTACAGATGGAGTTACAGAGGTGCTTTTTATCTCATGTTTTGGGGGTCCTGACATGTCTTAAATTAATGGTCAAAGATATAGCAGACCCACCAAAATCCATAAGTTTAGAGGCAAAAAATGTCAATTTTTTATCTGTTAAACTCAGGCCAAGTTTTTCAAAATTTAATACCTACAGTTATGCTCCGAAGTCCACATTTAGGCACCTAACCCAGTAGCCCAAATTTCACAAGTGCTGAGCACTCAGCAGCTCCCATTAAGGTCAATGGGTGCTACAAGCTTTTGAAATTCAGATACCCAGTTTTGAAAATCATGGTTGTGGCCACCTGAGTTGTGGAGGGGCTGGGTTACTGTGGCCTTGCCCCTGATCAGGAAATTGCTGAACTATCCATTTGCACCAACATGAGATTTGTAGGTAGCATAAGTATCCCTAAATTTTAAAATGTGGCCTCAAATGATTAGTACCATGATGGAGCCAATCTATTAGGAGTTGATGGTGAGTCCTTTACCATTAGAGGCCGTGCCACTGCTTCAGTAGAAAGAGTATGTTTTATGTGGCTTTTCTCCTCTTACTAGCAGTTTATTTGTCCTCCTATCCTGTCCTATTGCTAGAAGTCCAGGACTGGCTTTGGAACACTAAGATCCTCAGGTGTCTTGGAGGATCCATCATTGATGGGAGCTGAGTAGCAGATATGTTGGCCCAGATCCACAAAGGTATTTAAGCACCACTGCAATCCATGAAACCCCAGCCTGGCTGCCCCTAACCCTGTAGGTGCCTAAACTCACTCAGCACCTATGTTTTTTTCAGTAAAAGTTCTCTAGCTGCTTATGATTTGGCCTCTGGGCATGCACACTGCTTCCTCAATCTAGACATCCAGGCGCCTAGCTCCCACCTAAGCCCCAGAGTGATCCATGAGCCAAGGGAAGATAGGTGCTCTCCACCTAACTCACCTCTGGAACCTAATCTGGTAGGTGTACTCAGAGGCTGGCTACCTACACACAAAATGGGAAGAGAAGGCTCTTTCTCAGGGGTAAAAGTAGGCCTGTATGGGCTGGTACCGGCCCATATACAGCCGACGTTAAAGTCCTGGCACGCCAAAGGACCCTCCTTAAAGCCCTGCCACGGCAGCACTTTAATGTCGCTGCCCCTTTTGCCCTCCCCCCGGGCCACCGACGGGGGAGGGCAAAAGAAGCAGCTGCACCAGGACCAGTGATTTAAAAGGGCCCCCTCATCAGCAGCTCCCATTTTCTAGCTCCCGCCCAGCATGCTGACTTTTGTGGATCCCATTCTAAAGTGCCTATCATGAGCAGCATGTGAACCGCTGGCTGGGGGAAGCTAGCCTCCAAGTTCTGCCCCTTCCACCAGAGGCCCCACCTCTTCCACTCTCCCACTGAAGCCCAAAGCCCCCCCACTGTGACCACCAGCCCCTGCCTCAGGCTAGCATCCCCCCCCTCCAACCCCGGAGCACTGAGAGGGCAGGCGGCACCAGCCGCAGCCTCCCTAACCCCAAAGTTCCATGAGAGCAGGCTGCGCGGCCCCAGCCTCCCCAGCACTGAGAGAGTGGGCTGCACGGACCCAGACTTCCAAGCTGTGGAGTGCCAGGAGGGCAGGCTGCGTGGCCCCAGACTCCTGATCTGCGGAGTGCCAGGAAGACTGGCTGCGTGGCACCAGCCCAAATCGGGGCCACTGCATGGGGGGCGGGAGGAGCCACAGAGGGGGACCTGGAGGTGGAGCATGGGCGGGGTCACGCCTGGCTGTTTGGGGAGGTACAGCCTCCCCAGCCTATGATACTCACTACCCATGGTGCCTATCTTTCCCCATTCATTGTATAGGGAGCCTGGGCACCTAACTCAGGCTTTGTGGATCACATTGTTGCTCTAGTGATTTTTTGTGCACCTAAAATTAGATGTTGTGATTCCTAGCGTCACATTGCTTAGGTCCTCTCATGGATGCAGGCCATTATGCTGACAGGAGGGTATATACAAGGTCACTATTTTATCTGAAGACTTGACAAATGCAGGCTCTCTCTCCCTCTCTCTCTCTCTCTTTAGTTTAAGAGATCTTGGAAGAAGCCATCTGGTAAAGGTTTTTATGATGAAATGAGGCAGGAAACTATGAGGGATATGAGTAATTGTTGTTTGAGGATTTGGGGACAGGGAGTCTTACGCTGGGGTTCTATTCCTCCTAAAGATTGGTTTCACAGTACTCAGATAAATACATGATTAATACAGTAGAAAATATTTAGATGGATTAGATGAGAGACAGAGTCAGACAGCTTGAAACCCACAGAGTTCTGAGTGAGCTTCTGAGATTGCTCAGTGGAGACAAAGAACTAAAAACTTCCCTCCTAAATTAAGGCTATTTTCTTCCCTGTAAAATATATTATCTGTGATTTAGGAGTTCACTTGGTATTTTGTTTTAGGGAGTTTTTTTCCCCCGAGAGGGACACATTTATATTGTGTGTACAACTGAACTCTTTGGACTATGCTGAAATAAATATTTTCATAAATAATATCCTGGCATTGTCAGCATAATTTTGGACTTTTGGTAGCCTAACTTTTTTTTAAACTGTCACCCAACCAGATTATCAATGATGTTGCCATTTTGTCAACAGCTCATGTATCCTTTCTGTGGGTTATACAGAGACCTTTCCAATTGAGAGACGCTCCATACATCTTAAACTGGTTAAGCCAGACAAAAACGGCACTCTTTTGGCTCGCCTAATAGAGCTGCTGGTATCAGCACATGTCAGGTCCCAGTTCCTATGTTGCTTATGGTAGTGGTTTGTAATACAAAATGAATGGACATCAGTGTTCTAGTACCTGGCCATTAAATGGCAGACACAGCACTTTACACCTACAAAACCCCAGAAAAGGCTACAAAATATGTTTCTTTGCCTCGCCAAGATGTTTAATCAGAACTTAATCAAACCTTTAATCACTGATCCAAATGTTAAAAATGAACAGCCCCTTGATTATTCGGTTCATGGGAACGGTGCTCAAATTTTGACTCGCTGTTCTTATACCTGAAGTAGTCATAATGGAACACTCCAGTCTGGTAAAATGTACCCATAAATGCCCACAGAAATCAATTTGGGGAGTACTCTGTCTTCCATAAATATTCCCTTTTCATATTCTAGCATAGCCTTAATACTCTATTGTAAAAAATAAGAAAAATCAGCCCCAGAAAAGGAGCTGATATACTTCTCTATAGAGTCTGGCCCTTAGCAGTTGGCTTCTGTCTGATATGAAGAGACATATAGCATTTGGGAGAGAAGATTCAGTTTTAGATAAAGACATCTCATATTTTGGCTTTGTTTATTGCCAGTGCAAGAATGTACTTGGACAATGACTTTCATAGGAACAGAGCAACCGACATACCTAACAGATCAGTTCTCCATCTAGTCTGATATTTTGTTAACTAACAGTGGCTAATACAAAATGTTTCAAAACCCAAGTGCCAGGAACAACTGTAATGGACAAAATATGGAAATACAAACCTCTATTAAACTGATCGGCTTCAATCCTGAAGTATAAGGTTTTATATAAAAAAAGTCATTCATAAATGGACCATACTACAATAGTACATGCAATGATGGGTGTAAAATGAGTCTTAAACTATTGATTTGTCATTTTTCTATAGAATATTGAGAAAATATTTTTTTTCTCAAGGTGCCATTGGTAGCTCTAGCCTAAGGGCTTGTCTACACTACTGGGGTAAGTCGACTTAAGTTACACTACTTCAGCTATGTGAATAACATAGTTGGAGTCGACGTAGCTTAGATTGACTTACCCCGGTATCTTCACAGCACTCCGTCAATGGGAGATGCTCTCCGGTCATTTTCCTTACTCTTCCAGGAAAGGTGGCATACCGAGGTTGACTGGAGAGCACTCTGCCGTTGATTTAGCAGGTCTTCATTAGACCCGCTAAATCAACACTCGTTGCATCAATTGCAGCAGCGTTGATCTCCCCATAGCGAAGACCAGCCCTTAAATCAAAGTATCATCCAGACCAGAACCTCAGAATCATAGAACGTAGAGATAAAGAAGGCAATTAGATCATCTAGTCCTTCTCCCTGACACTTCAGGATTATTCCCTTTTGTACATTTTCTAGTGTTCTCTCCTGACTAGATTTAAATGTAACCATGGATTACTTCCCTGTGGAGACTATGCACAGCCTAATAGGTAAGAAGGTTGTCAGTGATCTTTAGCCAAAATTTTTCTTTTCTTAATTTCATCTCATTTCTCCTACTAGAACAGGCCAGCAGGGCATAGGATGGACACCCAAGTTATATATTATACATTCAGGGAAATAAATATCACAACTCTATTTTTTTTCAACACCATAAACTATTCAGATCCCTCCTTGGTGTTTAAACAGCTAAAATATTTATAAACTGTAGTTACTCACGTACGTATGTGTTTGCAGAATGAGACCCTGCATAGTCAAACTCATATAGCAGGAGTTGACATCATGCATTAGCTGTCAGGCAGCCCCATGTTAGATACTGGCCCAAGAGGAATAACTAAAGCATAGCAGAGTAAACCTGACAGCATCAGTGAAACAAGTTGTGCACTTGCCTGAAAAGACAAGCATCCAGTTCACTGGGCATAGCCCTGAATTGTGAAGAATGGGGTGGTAGTGTGTGTTCTTTTATGTGCGGCAGACAAACAAGAACATTTATATGTTTGTTCTGCTCCGAATCTGCAAGGTATAGTGAAAGATAAAAGTACACAAGGCAGATCATGTGTCTCCTAGGCACAGTCATGCTGTGGAGAGAAGTAATTTATCCCTGCTGGGTACATCCATCATGTTCCAAAGCCTGGAAATGTCTGTTATTAGAGGGCAAGCAGTCCAAAGCTTAAGCTATGTCTGTTTGCCATTTATGCTGATTTGCTGCCATGCTGGTGTCAATTAGCCTCTGAGAGCCCTCCCTATGTTTTTGTCAGTATTGCGCATGCTCATTTGAGTGAGGTTAACAGACTGATATTGCAAATATAGACAAGAGCAAAAGATTAAACGCAAAGACTGAGCCACAATGAAGCAGTCTAGAAAAAAAAAGTGGCTCTAGTATCATGATTAAACTCTTCACCAATAATCCTGCAAAAGCTAAAACCATGAAGAGTAAAATGAAGTTTGCACAAAGTATGTCAAACGCAGACTAACTCCATCATTAAAGTTTTTTTGAAACTCATCAGGAACCTTTGGTAACTTACTGTTTTTAGTTAAATGGAAGCCCTATAGGAAGCAAACTTACCAATATTTATTATTTAATTAGAAATTATACTTATTGAAGAGCAACTCCAAACTTTCTTTCTTTCTTTCTTTCTTTCAAGTGTGTGGCTTGTTTGACGTTTTTTTAACGTAATCTCAGTGAAGCACAGTCCTCAACCAGTGCTAAGGGAAGGAATTAAAACTGATTTCCATTAAAGATGAAAGACAGTCACTTTTAGACTCCCTTTCATTTCAGGAAGTCAGTGAGGAATTCATTTTACAAAATTTAGGAATATTTTAAGGGTTTGAATCAAGAAGGTGGAAAAAAATCACCCTGCTTTCCATACAAAAAATAGACACACAGGAAAATTCCCACTTGTCCTTTTGCATGCCGGAATGATGCAAGTAAAAGAAGGTATAAGTGAAGAAAGTATAAGTGTGAAAAGAGTCCCGTTAAATTCTTCTGGGGTAGTAGTCTACTCTGCTCTAGTTAGGCCTCAGCTGGAATATTGTGTCCAGTTCTGGGCACCGCATTTCATGAAAGATGTGGAGAAATTGGAGAGGGTCCAGAGAAGAGCAACAAGAATGATTAAAGGTCTTGAGAACATGACCTATGAAAGAAGGCTGAAAGAATTGGGTTTGTTTACTTTGGAAAAGAGAAGACTGAGAGGGGACATGATAGCAGTTTTCAGGTATCTAAAAGGGTGTCATAAGGAGGAGGGAGAAAACTTGTTCACCTTAGCCTCTAAGGATAGAACAAGAAGCAATGGGCTTAAACTGCAACAAGGGAGGTCTAGGATGGACATTAGGAAAAAGTTCCTAACTGTCAGGGTGGTTAAACACTGGAATAAATTGTCTAGGGAGGTTGTGGAATCTCCATCTCTGGAGATATTTAAGAGTAGGTTAGATAAATGTCTATCACGGATGGTCTAGACAGTATTTGGTCCTACCATGTGGGCAAGGGACTGGACTCGATGACCTCTCGAGGTCCCTTCCAGTCCTAGAATCTATAAGAATCTAGTGCTTAATTAGTGCCAAAGGCCCCTCTCTGCTTTTAGAAACAGAAGGAAGCAAAGGGTAATCGATTGGTGTAGGGAAATGCAGATAGATGGGAGGTTGGCTTTAAGGCAGGCTATTCTTCAACCCCCACCCCCCAAATCTGTGAAATCCCCTAGGCAGGTAATCTGTAGGAATGGGGTAGGTCAGGGAATGAACAGGCATGATCACTTGCAGTGGCATCATCTTCTCCTCAGTCCTATGGAGAATCACAATATAAGTTAATACTGAATTAGTCCATAGTATGATCATCCTCATCATTATTTACTATGTGATAGCACTGATATTGTGCTCAGCACTGTAAAAGACTCAAAGTACAGATGGTCCCTGCCCCCAAAAGCCTAAGCTCAGATCCCCAACAGTATTTATGCACCTAACTCCCATTAACATCAATAGGAGTTAGGCATCTATGTACCTTTGAGATCTGGTTCTTACAATCTAATTAACTTGCGTTGGGTTCTCCCAAAGCTGAATTGTGTCCCTCCCTGACCACTCCCATGGAGGATTCAGGGGCACTGGTAGTTGAGAAAGTGTCAGTCCCCTATACGGGAATAACCCCTATTTAGGGCCAAAAATCTGGTCGTGAGCAATGAATCACTGATGGAACAAAGGACCTACTTTATTAATTTCTTCTTTTCAAATGTAGTAAAACAATCCAAGAGTATCCCAAACAGTGGCCAAAAGTTTAGCAAACCCCAGTGCTTATGTGTCAGAAAATAAGAGTCATTTTGTACATTAACTATCTCAATTCCATGAATCAATGGACAGAAGACTCAACCTGAATGACAAAAGCCCACAACTGAAATGGCCGTATCCTGAGACATGGCTGACATCCTCTTTAAAAATGTAGTGTTGGCCAGGTTACACTGTAACGTTATCCAGCATTGATTGTGACACTTGGCAGAAGAAATATTTGTAAAGCTAAGCTTCTTTTAGTGCGATTAATACTTTCTGTTGACAGTTTTAAAGTAAGCATAGCCAATAATATAAATAAACCACTAAGGTTTCAGTTTCCAGTACACATGCAAAGTTCTCCCACAGCTTTTAACTAATCATAAAATAAAACAGACCCAGCACATTGCTGTGAGCAAAACAATCTTTCTAACATGACTCTTAAACAACACAGTAAATCACTCTTCAGTAATTTCTTTATCACTGGCTCAGTATCCTTGATAGACTCACAATAGCCCTAAGAAATATTTGATCAGTGGGTTGCCTGCATGTATAATTTTTACTTATTTCCTAGACTAGTTTATCTCATTTTTTTTTCTAGTTGAAACCCCATTTTATTATTTCATTGTGAAACATTTTCTCAGTGCAAAGCGTGAATGCATTACAGAGCTTAAAAATCTTTCAATGTTCTGGAATGCCTAAATGTTTCTATTGTGATTATGTGACAAATGATACAAGAAAAATGCTTTGCCCGGTACTGCATAGCGGCTAAACAGGTGTAAAGTACATTAGAAATAGTGAAGCTCTGTCTTAAATAAAAGAAAATTTTACATTCCCAGGTATAGGATAAGAAAGGAACAGAAGCGTTGGGGAGAGAGGGGGAAATTTGGACTTTTTTATTTTATAGCTTGGCCTTTCAGGAGATGTCAGGCCTTTAAAAGAATCTCTTAGATGGAAACGAAAATCCCTGATGGCTAAAATTCACGCGTGTGTTTAAGCAGGTTAACTCCTTGAGTGATATAAGATTTCCAACCAGTATAGATCAAACAAAAGGACACTCCTGTGGCTTGATGCATACATAGTATGCAGTATTGTGCCCCCCAAGTTGCTAATGACAACTGTGTATTTGTAAATTTGTTAAAACGGCAACCCCAGGCACATCTGCAATGTGGCAGGGGAAAGGTTAATGTTGCGTATAGTAGCTTCTGTCATCTGTAGGATACTTAGCAGTTTATTCTCCCTAAAATTAAACAAAAATGGGATCCAATTAATGGCCTGAGTTTCAAATTGCCTCTGGTATTGCACTTGTTTTAGAATTAAATTTAACTACACCATTAAATCTAATACATGTTTGATCTGTGGTTAAGAAGGAAATAATTTGCCAGAAGATGGGGGGGGGTTACTGTCAAAAACATATAAATTGCAGTTTTTGAACAGTTTTAATGTTTAAAATATGTAATACTACCTGGAAGAATTATTTCCACCCAGTGTAATATTATACTTAAAAATACAAAGGCTTATCAAAACTAGGAGATCATAGTAAGCAGGATTGTTATTTATAAATAGCAAGAACATCATTAAATATTTCCCCCTGTCATTTGTGTCATTGTTCTGAAAGATACTCCTCAAGTGCTATTAGCAAATTAGCTTGAAAGTGATTGAGGAGAGCAAATTATAGAACCAAGATTCACACTTCTGGAAAGTCATGGATTGTATGGTGCAGAATGCCAGAGTACGGGGAACCTGGTGCTGATAACATGCACAATATCCCTACATTTCATGAAGAAAGTCCTATATGTCTCCATTAATTGCAGCTCTTCCACTGTGAAGTTATTAACAATAATAACATTTGGTAGCTAAATGGCCACAGGGGATATTTACTTTTTATAAAAAATAATATGGCTGCTTAGGGCTCAATTAACTAAAAATGGCTGATGCACATATGCAGTAAGTCAATTAATACAGATTTTGACAGGAGAAAGAGCTCCTGGACTGAGTGATTTAAGCTACTGCTTGAAATAGGGTATAACTAAAAACAAAACAAAACCAAAACAAAAGAACAAAACAACCCTACCCTCTCCGTTCTACAAATTGTAATTTTTTTAATCAGTAGCTTTCTGACATATTTTGATTCTTAACAAATGGGGAAATCAGTATAAGTTCTCCAGATTTTAAGGAAATGGCAATAGGCCCAAATCAAGCTCAACTTTCCAAATGAGGCTTTGGGACTAACAGCATTTCCCCAAAGCTCCCACTGAGCAGGTTTTGAAGGACTCAAACTACAGAGTCATAACTTATTTCCAGGGAAAACCTGCAAAACAGTGCCATGTGTAGCATTGCCAGCTTCTTACATTTTGTTGTGAGTCTTGTGATAGTTGTGTTTTTCTTAAAGCCAAAACTCCAGGAGTCATGTGATTTTGTGAGAATCGCAGCTTTCATTTTTTAAAAAGTAAATTTGTAGCCCTCATACTTATGGAAAAAATCTTGAAAACATGACTCCTAAAGGCTCAAACAGCAGAAATCAAATTAAAAAAAAAAAAAACCTTCAAAATTTTTTTTAAAACTCGTGATTTTAAAGCCAATCTCATGATTTTTTGGTGGTGGAGCGGGGACTGACTCATGAGATTTGAACCATTGGAGCTGGCACTACTGCATTTTCTCTCCACCTCTGTTATTGAGAAAAGATTTCTCTTGTATTATTCCCAATGACAGAAGTGGAGTTACCCAATTCTTTGAGTTGCCGTTGCTGAAAACAATATTGTTGCCAGTAGGGGAAGTAGAACCAATTTGCTACTGACTGCAGTGCCTCTCCTGGTCACCAAATGGTACTGCAGCTGCAGCATTATTGTCTCTAGTTGTCATAGGAGCAGAAGGGGTGCTCTGATCCCTGATAGCAGAGCTCATAGAATCATAGAGTTAGAAGGGACTGCCAGAGTCACCTAATCTAACCTCCTGTCAAGATGCAGGATTTGTTGTGTCTAAACCATCCAACCATGAACAAGCAGGCTGCTGCAACTTCTCTTTTCAGACAAAGATAGGAAAAGAAGGAGGAGTATGCCCATCACGAGGTTAGGGGAGCCAGGGCAGGTCCAGGGCCAGGGCTGTAACAGAGAGCTAGAGGACACCAGAATATGGTCTTAATTACAATGCGTCACCATTATGAAGTCAGCTTTTCAACAGTTACCACACAGTGAGATATCAGTTTTCTCTGAGGAAATAGCTGTGTGGCCTCTGTTGGCAAATGCTGACATTTTAATAGCAATCTCACTGCACTGATTTTTTAAAAAAGTTTTATAAAAAACTTTATAAATCCGGAATCCTGACCATTACCACTATATATGACATACACAGTATGGATTCTTTATTAATCAATCCAATTACTCTTTTATCCAGAGCATTCCAAATATAGCTATCTATATTTACATGCATGTCATTAGAGAGAGAAATCACAATCCAGATTTCCCTTGTTGCTCTGAAGACCAAATCCTAATCACATTAAGGATTTCTTCTGGTTTGATATAGGCTACACTTGTTAGCCATGTTTTACTCTAGGGTCTTCAGAGAGGTTGTGTGCAGCTGTGTCAAGGCACTCAACAGACTACTTTTGGCAGAGTGAGATCCAGCTCTTATGAATCTATTTCAATTAGTATTTTCATTGCAAGAAATTGGCAGGTTTAAGACTGACATGTAGGGACCTCATGCATCATTACATACAGACTTGTACCATTTGCTGCTGCATGGAGAGCTCTCAAAACAATTAAATAATGAAAGTGCTAAAAACGGAGGAAAGGGTTTGGGGCAATGCCAGTTGTACATTATTTTAAAGGAAATGAGAGACTCTCCTGGGGTTATGTAAGTCATTGGGAAGATTCACCAGCCACTAATATCAAGTTCCACATCCCTTTCCTCAGGTCAAGTTTTATTAAAAAGCAGAAGATGCTACAGGCTCAAAGTAACACAGAACACTTAGCAATAGAGACTTTCCTGATTTCCACAAGTTTGAAGGGAGAAGATACATCCTTCTCCCTAGGAGGTCCTTCCTGGCTGCCATGGAGAACCCCCTCCCAGGTCCTTCTCTGCATCTCCTGTCTGGGGCCCATGCCTAAGAGGCAGAAAGCCTTTTATGTGATATCCTATATGTCACCCGTTTGCTCCTAGACACACGATTTGGAACTACAGCACCCAGTTTCCACGAGCTCAAGGACTGTGACAGATGCACTGAGATGTGTGCATGTGCCCCAAGGTGCATTGCCCTGTTTCAGGTCACCAACTACATCAGCAGCATTCCTCATAGAGTGACCATATTTCCCAAACCCTGACTGCCCCCTGTGTGAGGCTGGGCTCACTGGAACCCTGCCTGCCCCCCGACATGAGCCCCCTTGACAGAAATGGGCATTTGTCCCAGAGAAAGTTGGCAAGAGCAAATGGGACAAATGCCCATTTTTGTCAAAAAAGTCAGGATGGCGGGACAGGGCTTATAAAAGGGACTGTTGGGCCCAAAACGGGACATATGGTCACCCTAATTCCTCCCCTACCCGATCAGTAGACCTTGCTTCTCACCCCTACCATCACTCTCACTACTTCTATATTCTGTTTTAAAACATTGCTTTATTGCCTAGCCCTCCATGCCCAACCTTTATACTTTGAGCACCACAAGCAGGGGTGCCCACCTGCAACAGCTCTTTTTCCATACCTTACAACTGGCTCTGGATCCATGCATAAAAGAAAAGAAACAATGATTTGGCCATAATGAGGAATCCTTTATTTCCTGCCGTGGCGGTCCTTCACACAGGCCTTAGAGCCAGGAGGAGGAAATATGATGAAGGATGCGTTACTGTAATATAAACCATAAATAGTATATTTTGATGAAGCCGTCCAACATAGTAAGATACATAGTAACACACACATTTGCTAGCCTTTCATCCTGCAGATATTACACTTGTAACTTTGGTGCATATTCTAAGTGTTCCATTAGTAGTAAATTTGTGAAAATTACCTGGACCCTTATGCTTTTCATTTGCTGGTCAGTCTTGCTCCTTTTGTGTGAACTGTATGCTCTCATGCAGAATAAAGCACAGAAAATATGTAATGTATTCAGCTTTGGTATAATTATACACTTTCCCAGAAAATGCATTTTCCAAGATTACGCTGGTAAAATGCATCTAAATCATAGAATTAAGCTGCTAATATTTTTGCTTTTAGTCTGAGCTCTGGAATGGACATACCTTGAAATGTGGCCTTGTTTATCAGAGATGATAGATAACTTAGTGTAGTGTCTTTGGGCTAGGTTCACAAAGGGGCTGAAGTGCATAGATGCCTCTTTAGGTGCCTAAATCCAACATTTAGATTCCGTTGACAGTCACAAAACCACCACCCAGATGTCACCTTGTAGACACCGAAATTTCCACTGGGGGACAAGCACAAACATGCCTAAAGCGTAACCCCACCAAACTGCTAAGTCCCCTCGCTCACACCAAAACCCCAGTGGGATTCCCAAGGTAGGCAGTTGCCTGCCTATCGCAACTGCTGGGACTAATCTCGACTAAACATCTAAGCTGCACAAAAGACGGGTGGGAATGATCTTTTCTGGGGCGGGGAGTGTATGTTTTCCATTACATCAGTAATGGAAACACTGTGCTGGGATATGGAAGACAGGTATAAATTCCCATTCTACCTGATGTGGACAAGGGACTTAAAGCCAGGTCTCCCACCTCCCTGATACTCTAAGTGCCAGGCTATGGGTATTTTGGGGTGGGGGCACTCTCAAGCTCTCCTGTTTTATACATAATTAAATATTCATTGGAACCATGTTCCAATGTTCTTATGTCTTGAACCTGACCCTCCCACATCCCAGCTGAGTTATCGGGCTGAGCAGGAATTTGAAAACGCACCACCCAGGTGAGCGCCCTAGCCACTAGGCTATTGACGATAATGGGGTGTGGGACTTTTTTCCTTTCTGATTTTTCATGAGACAGGGCTGCCTGGCTTAAATGCCTAATTCCAGGAGAAGGCCCATGGCTGAGAGCCAGAAGAGGGCCCATGGCTCTTAGCCCTAAGCCCCACCACTTTCCTCTGCATTTTACTCCTAGCTAGTGTACTCAGCTCCCCATTCAGCTTGGTGGCTTCTGTGAATCCTCTTTTTAGCTGCCTAATTCTCCCCATACCATGCACAGCTGTGAATTCCGCTGGGTGGCAGGGTACCGAGGAGCTAGGCATTGCAATGACTAATTTCCTTTTGTGAATCTAGCCTTTTGCTTTTATTGTATATAGTATTTGTATCCATAACACTGTCCCACTGTGGTTAAACAGTAATGAAAGTGGTTGCCTCTGAAAAGTTATAGCACTGGAAGTGCTTAACCTCTCGAACCTAATAATGACCTAAAGGATTTGAATGATTCCTGGATGGTTTAAGCTAAGGTCATCATGTCAGTAAAAGCTCTTGAATTGGTGACATAATGTTAACCACTTGTATGAGTACCTTTAGACAGAATGGAATCTTTTGCATTGCAGAATTTAACAGATATGCCCCAATATCCTGTTAATTTTAATGGAATGTTAATGGTTGACAGCAGCACAGCACTTTCAGTGGAACACCAGAAGGAAATAGATTAACAGGCAAATGCCAGCCTCTTGAGGGGATTATAATTTATAGCATTTTGTTTATTGCAGCAAACCAAATATACCTGCAGCCAGGAATTGTAGTTTGTCAGACAGATATACTGTATTTGCACTTCCATGTTTTCAGGTGTTTACACATAATAAAATCCAGTACCACTTACTTTTTGACAGACAGTAAATGAAATCTCCATATGTTAAAGTTATGGGTATTTTTCATTAGCACTTAGATACTGTGTCTGTGCTAGAATCCATTTATCTCCTACATTTTTCTTTCCAGATAAAACTTTCAAATGCTTACATTTCATTGCATGTCGGTTGATTGGATAATTTGAACATCAAAGGAACCTTTCATTTAATTTAAGCCGTAAAGTTGTCTTTTGCTTTATTAACTTTCGATCAATAAACAAGCAATTTGGAAATGTAATCAGGAAATGCTTCCAATTGGCTGACAATGTATCAAAGCCAGTGCTTGAAGGCAAGAGCAAGCTGTAACAAGCAGTTTATTACCAGTAGCTGTTACTGACATTAGTCAAAACCAAGAAAGATAAAATGGAATAAGAAATGTAATGCTGGAAGAGCCTTGGGCGCTGTGTTCTCTTCTTCCTTTTGAAAACTGCAAGCCTGTCTTTGATATGATAACAAATATAAACTGTTTAAAAACACCAAATGCAGAAAAACTGAGACTAGCCTGTCATGGAGTTAATCCATTCTAGAGTGACATACAAATAGTGTAACATCCAGCGGATATATGTTATGGAAATATTTTGAATTGGATTTACATGTAGTGAGCAAATTGGA
Organism: Malaclemys terrapin pileata; assembly: GCF_027887155.1. Taxonomy (NCBI): domain Eukaryota; kingdom Metazoa; phylum Chordata; order Testudines; family Emydidae; genus Malaclemys; species Malaclemys terrapin. Next base: position 48,389,098 of record NC_071505.1, read on the forward strand.
ACTTTTGATTTTTTGAGATATTGTAATGTGCATGTTCTCATATTAACTGAATGTAATCCTATTTGAAGATAATCAGTTTTCAATAGGCTCTCCAGTCTAAAACGACCCTAAAATTATTTGGTTTTAACTGGAGATGGTCCAAATAGGTTTGGAAATATTTAGATACCTCAGACTCAGAGATGCCCTTCATTTATGGAGGCAGGTTATATATTTTTCTTCCTACACAACACCCATCAGACTACTGAGCTTGATGGGCTTTTCTAGTTTGTTTTGACAGTATGCTGTTTGTTTTGCTATGTGCTGTCTACAGCCCAGAGCGAAGCACAAGGCAGGATTTTTTTTTTTCACTGAGCACATCAGTCAAAACTTCCTGTAGTCATTTTACAAATATCTGTACCTATCTTTAACTCCATTTTTTAAAAAAGGACAGTTGATTTGAAAGGTGGGTATCGCACACAGATTCACAGATTTAATTTTCATTGCTCTACAATGAAACAAAGTCACAGAGACGTAACACAAAGGGAAGAGGAAAAAAGAGCAAAGAGGAAACATTTTTGTTGCATTTTGAAAGTTCTGTATGTTGGCACACTGGGCACTGATTTAATTTCACTGCACATATCCCAAGCTGTACTGACAGCAAAGTCACATATCTTCTTAATTCGAAGAGAAGAGATTTTGCCTTAGAAAGTTATTTAGAATCTTGGGCATAAAAAGTGGTTATTTTTGGCATTTCTAGTTAACTATTCTATGGGATTCATAAAAGGTGACTAATCCATGTGTAGGGCTCTTTGGTTTTGGTTTTTACCAAATTTCTCCAAAACCCTCCTGAGTTTAGGAAAATCCAGTATTTGGGCTCTACCTATTTTAACCTGAACTTTGCTATTGCCAGCACTAGCTGGACCCAGCTCCCTTCTCGCTGCCATACCTGCATAGAGGAGGGTGAGTGCCAGTTGATGGCAGTAGAGGAGCAAGACAGGCAGGGAAGCCTAGTCCCAGTAGCTAAGACCATGACAGGTCCCTAGGGAGTGGAAGGCTGCACCCTCTGAGTAGTGTTCTCCCTGCTGGGCAGAGCCCCATCCTGACCCCAGCATTTCAGATAGGCCCTGTCCACTGTCCTTGCACAGTGTGGGAGCAAGATAGACAAGGAGCCCTTCCCCTGACTGGCAGAGCCTCATCCTGACCCCAGGGCACAGAGCCCCATCTGCTTCCCCTGCCAGCAAGAGCCCCTACCTGACTCCTGCCCTTCAGCACAGCACCAGGACATAGAGCCCCATCCCCTTCCCCTGCTGGTTTTAGAAGAAAAGAAAAAATAAACCACAGCTCTAAACTTCTTTTACTTTTACCCTTCATCCAATGTCAATAAAAAAGTTACATTAACTGTGCCATCAGAGAAGCTTAGGCCCCAAATGCATTCAGAAACTAAGATCAATTCCTTAACGTTTTAGGTGAAAAACTTTCTTTAACTTGCAAATTGAAAGAAGTCTCATTCAGTGTGAGCCTATATGCAATTTTCACACATCCCTAGAGTACCATATCCCTCAGGTGACAATATGCAGCACCCTCTGTCACTGCAATGCATAATCAATTAGCATAAGCAATGGCCTAAAACAGCATAGTTGGGTTACTACTAGTTCATGAGTTATCGCAACATATATACTTGTGGGGTACAACATTACCTCACAAATCCATATGCAAATTGCATTTATGTTAAAAAAAAAACAGCTTGCTTAGTGGGGAAGACATAGTTACCGCTATTACAATTCAAGATACTCTCATTAGCAGCAAGCATGTATGTAGAATTACTAAAAATACAGGATAACAATGCAATATGTTTGGGATACATTTGTACCCAACATACTTTTTTGATACAGAAAAAATATTTTTCGTGCTAAATTAATTTTCCCCCCCAGAATTTTATACATTTGACTAGGTGACAATGTCCTAAAACAGTGTAGTTGGAGAGCCACTACTTCATGAGTTATTGCAACATACATGCTTGCATGGTACATTACTGCATGAATGTGGATGAGGGTTACTACTCTTATTTTTCTCTGTTTGTTGTTTTTTCTGTCCTCCTGTCTCCCAATATTAAACCTGATAATTACCAAGAAAACTGTGAAGTTAATTATTTCCACTGATTTTCATGCATTTTTAAATTTTTGTAATTAAGTTCTTGGGAAATATTAAACAAAATAAAAATGAAATGAAGAGTGTAATCCATATGGTACCATAGCATTAGCTGTACCGTACAAAACATTGATAGGTGATAATTCCATCACACTAACACAGGCAAGTTTTACAGCTAGCAACCTTCAAATCCCTCCTTAAAACTCTCCTTTACTGTGATACCTACTAAAACCTGACAATGGTTAGTCTTCTATTGTGTAGAAACCACTGCCTATCATGCTGACCAATACTGTCTCACTGTTTCTTGTTGCAGAGAGGGTTAGACATTAAAGTTGAGAATGGCTCCGAGCCAGGGAGAAAAGGGGTTTAATTGCCATATTTCATATAACAGAGGAGAAAGAATTAGGAATGGAAACACATACACAAATACCAAGGAGTAAACTGTACTCCCAGATTACCATAGAAAAAATCCAGTTAACCTCCATCTACATTATTTTCAGGCCCCATCACTAAGCAGCAATTGGTGTTACAAACAACAAACTAAAGTTATCACTCTTGGGCCTTGTCTACACTACGAGAGTAGTTCGATTTTACTTAAATCGAATTTTTGGAATCGATATTGCAAAGTCGAACGTGTGTGTCCACACTAAGGACAGTAATTCGACTTTGTGAGTCCACACTAACGGGGAAAGCGTCGACATTGGAAGTGGTGCACTGTGGTCAGCTATCCCACAGTTCCCGGAGTCCCCGCTGCCCATTGGAATTCTGGGTGGAGCCGCAAATGCCTTCTGGGTAAAAAAAAGGTGTCCAGGGTGCTTTTGGGTAACTGTCGTCATCCGTCCATCACTCCCGCCCTCCCTCCCTGAAAGCGCCGGCGGGAAATCAGTTCGCGCACTTTTCTAGTCAGTGACAGCGCGGACGCCACAGCACTGCGAGCATGGAGCCTGCTGCAACCATCACTGCAGTTGTGGCCGCTCTCAACGCCTCGCAACTTATCATACACCTTTCCCTGAGGCAGATGCAGAAAAGTCAGGCGAGGAGGCTACGTCAACGCGGTGATGGCCTGAAGTCTGAGAGTAGCACAGACCTCTCAGAAAGCAGGGGACCCAGCGCCGAGAACATCACGGTGGCAATGGGTCATGTTGATGCCGTCGAAAGGAGATTCTGGGCACGGGAAACAAGCACTGAGTGGTGGGACCGCATAGTGCTGCAGGTCTGGGATGAATCCCAGTGGCTGCGAAACTTTCGCATGCGGAAGGGAACTTTCCTGGAACTTTGTGAGTTGCTGTCCCCTGCCCTGAAGCGCAATGACACCCGGATGCGAGCAGCCCTGACTGTCCAGAAGCGAGTGGCCATAGCCCTGTGGAAGCTTGCAACGCCAGACAGCTACCGGTCAGTCGCGAACCAGTTTGGGGTGGGCAAATCTACCGTGGGGGTTGTTGTGATGCAAGTAGCCAAGGCAATCGTTGATGTACTGCTGTCAAAGGTAGTCACCCTGGGAAACGTGGAGGCGATCATAGATGGCTTCGCAGCGATGGGATTCCCAAACTGCGGTGGGGCCATAGATGGAACTCACATCCCTATCCTGGCACCGGAACACCAGGCCAGCCAGTACATTAACAGAAAGGGCTACTTTTCCATGGTGCTGCAAGCACTGGTGGACCACAGGGGACGTTTTACCAACATCTACGTGGGATGGCCGGGCAAGGTTCATGACGCTCGTGTTTTCAGGAACTCTGGTCTGTTTAGACGGCTGCAGCAAGGTATTTACTTCCCGGACCACAAAATAACTCTTGGGGATGTGGAGATGCCTATAGTCATCCTCGGGGACCCAGCCTACCCGCTAATGCCCTGGCTCATGAAGCCCTATACTGGCGCCCTGGACACTGAAAAAGAACTCTTCAACTACCGGCTGAGCAAGTGCAGAATGGTGGTGGAGTGTGCTTTTGGCCGTCTCAAGGGGAGATGGAGAAGCTTACTGACTCGCTGTGATCTCAGCGAAACCAATATCCCCATTGTTATTGCAGCTTGCTGTGTGCTCCACAATCTCTGTGAGAGCAAGGGGGAGACCTTTATGGCGGGGTGGGAGGTTGAGGAAAATAGCCTGGCTGCTGATTACTCACAGCCAGACAGCCGGGCGATTAGAAGAGACCAGCGGGAAGCGCTGTGCATCCGGAAGGCTTTGAAAGCAAAGTTCCTGAGTGAGCAGGGTAACCTGTGACTTTAAAGTTTGTGTATTGAGAAGCTAAACCTGCCCCCGTTTCTTTGCCCAGTTAATGTTGACTATCCTATCCAGTTACATACCCCCTTCACCCCACTTCCAACACACGTTTCAAAATAAAAATAGTTCTACTTTGTTAAAGCACACCGTTTTCTTTAATACTGTATTCGCGGGAATTTTTTAAAACTGGGACGCAGACTGTGGTGCGGAGCGGGTGTACTGTAGTGGCGCGAATGCAGCTTCTAAACTCAAGGATTGACAGGCTCCGCTGCGGTGGGATGGTTGTTTCAACGGAGCCTGTCACCCCTCCTGATAGGGACTGTGTGTATGGGGGGGTCTATGTGACTTTGTGGCAGGGGGAGGACGGTTACAGATCCCCTGCTGTGTGGCTCTGTGATCCTGCCTAAGGACCGCCGCTTAAGATCTGTAACTGCCCTCCCCTGCCACAAAGTCACAGAGCAACCCACCCCCCACCACATAACATGAAAACAACCTCCCAGACTAACCAGGGTAACTAGTCACTGCATCACTGCACTATGTATGTGCCCTGCTGCTGTGCCTGCCCCCGACTATATACCCTGCCAAAGGTGACTGTCCTGTCGAATTACCAACCCCCTATCCCCCCCTCCTCCAAAAGAACATGATGGAAACAGTAGTTAACAGAAACGTATTTTTTATTATCAACCAAACATGGAACTGGGAAAGTGAAACTTGGACGGGGGCTTGTGTCAGGCGGGAAGGAAAGAACTTGTCAAATTTTGGGGAATGAGAGCCTTCTGCTGCTCGAGCTCTCTGCAGGGGTGGAGTGAGAGTTAGCAGGGACTCTGCCGCCTCTCCTTCTGTGCACTTTGGGTGAGGGGAGTATGGGACTTGGTGGCGGGGGAGGGCGGTTAGAGATGGACTGCAGCGGGGCTCTGTCCTCCTGCCTCCGTTCCTGCAGAACATCCACAAGGCGCCGGAGCGTGTCCGTTTGCTCCCTCATTAGTCCAAGCAGGGTTTGAGTCGCCTGCTGGTCTTCCTGACGCCACCTCTCCTCCCGATCCATGTTGGCTTGGTGCATTCGGGTCAAGTTCTCCCGCCACTGGGTCTGCTGTGCTGCCTGGGCTCTGGAGCAGGCTATAAGCTCCGAGAACATGTCCTCCCGTGTCCTCTTCTTCTTATGCCTAATCCGCGCTAGCCTCTGGGAGTGTGATGACAGGCTAGGTTGTGAGACAGTCGCAGATGGGGCTGTGGGAATGGGAAAAAGGGAGTGAATTCCTCAGAAAGATAAATGTAGTTGTGAACAAAGAACATAGTCTTTCTCTGTGAACAAGACCATGCACAGCACCTATCACATGCGCACTCAGCACAAGGTCGAATTCTCGGCCTTCGCATTCAGTGCCTGGGGTCTTCTACAGCACATTTGAGAAGCCTCTCAGGAGAACGGAATTTCTGTTGCAGGCAGACATGGTAAGCCGTAGACTTGTGGCAGCTTAAAACTTTAATATTAGCAATGGCCTCATTTCACATTGAAATCAATGTCGGTCCCTGCTGCCAGCAATTCGGCAAGCAGGAAGTCTGCTCCTGTCCCACACCCTCGCGGCTGTCCCCGGGAACGATCCCTTTCGGCTGCCCCTCTCCCGCCTCCACCGCGTGGCTGCAAACCAGCGGTTACAGTTCTGTAAAGGAACGGCAAAGCAGTCCCAACACTAACATTCCCCTACCTCATTCAAAGCAGGTCATCATGAGCGACATCACCCTCATGAGGATCTCTGACAGCGAGAAAGAGAGAATGCTCCGGGAAAGCCTGCAAAGACCAGGGCCGTATGCCGCCATGCTGTGCAGAGCAATGATTCCAGAGTACTTGATAGTCTCGTGGCGTGGCAACGTGTCCTACTACGGAGGACCCAATAAGGCCGCTCTCCCCAAGAACCTAATGCAGCGGATTTCCAATTACCTCCAGGAGAGCTTCCTCGAGATGTCACAGGAGGATTTCTGCTCCATCCCCGGACATATAGACCGCATTTTACTGTAGCTGCTGTAGCAGTGACTAACCAGTAGAGCGGCTTGGGCAGGACAATCATGCAAAACTGGACATTGCTAGTTGCACTGCCCATGACTGAACCGTTAAGCTAATCAAACTAATCATGAGAAACCCATTTTTTAAATTGTTAATATTCCTGTTCTGTTACAAATAAATGTTTAGATGTTTACAACACTTACTGGCTGATCCTTCCCCAGATTCTGTGTCCGGGGTAACGGCTGGGGACGGTTGGTAGGGGATCTCTGTAAGGGTGATGAAGAGATCCTGGCTGTCGGGGAAATCAGCGTTGTGAGCGCTGTCGACTGCCTCGTCCTCCTCATCTCCTTCCTCATCTTCCCCGTCCGCTAACATGTCCGAGGATCCAGCCGTGGACACTATCCCATCCTCAGAGTCCACGGTCACTGGTGGGGTAGTGGTGGCGGCCGCACCGAGGATGGAATGCAGTGCCTCGTAGAAACGGGATGTCTGGGGATGGGATCCGGAGCGTCCGTTTGCCTCTTTGGTCTTCTGGTAGCCTTGTCTCAGCTCCTTGATTTTCACGCGGCACTGCGTTACATCCCGGCTGTATCCTCTCTCTGCCATGTCTTTAGAGATCTTCTCGTAGATCTTTGCATTCCGTCTTTTGGATCGCAGCTCGGAAAGCACGGACTCATCGCCCCACACAGCGATGAGATCCAAGACTTCCCGATCAGTCCATGCTGGGGCCCTCTTTCTATTCTGAGATTGCACGGCCATCACTGCTGGAGAGCTCTGCATCGTTGCCAGTGCTGCTGAGCTCGCCACGATGTCCAGACAGGAAATGAGATTCAAACTGGCCAGACAGGAAAAGGAATTCAAATTCAAATTTTCCCGGGGCTTTTCCTGTGTGGCAGTTCAGAGCATCCGAGCTCGTACTGCTGTCCAGAGCGTCAACAGAGTGGTGCACTGTGGGATAGCTCCCGGAGCTATTAGCGTCGATTTCCATCCACACCTAGCCTAATTCGACATGGCCATGTCGAATTTAGCGCTACTCCCCTCGTCAGGGAGGAGTACAGAAGTCGAATTAAAGAGACCTCTATGTCGAACTAAATACCTTCGCGGTGTGGACGGGTGAAGGGTTAATTCGATGTAACGGCGCTAACTTCGACATAAATGCCTAGTGTAGACCAGGCCTTGGATTCTTTTTCTATCAAACCAGAAATATGCATATATTGTGCAATTTGCACCACCTTTGCCTATAGCATCTTGCAAGGGGAGGAAGATGAACACCTGGGAGGCTAGTTGTTGAAAATGTTAGACTATAGGAAAGCTATTGGAAAAGGTTAATAAAAACAGACAGTGTGGGTAATGTTGTGGAGTAGGAGCAGGAACAAGTATTTTTGTATGTATATTCTAGAAGATCATGTAATTTTATCCCCGCCTACTTTCTGTATGTTTAATTTCAAATCTGGAAGTGAAGTAATTTGTTGAAAAATGTAAAACAGCATCAGTCTCTTTTGCAGAACAAGAGGCAGGTCCAGGATAAGTGACACTACTTGAAATAGTGAATATGAAAAGTAAATGCATACTGAATAATTACCCTATACAGATTGAACAATGAAAAGACTGAAACACTTCTAAATGGCTTGATGTTGCCATTTACTGCAACTATACATTCACATTTTTTAGAAAACCCATTAATAAAATTCGTGGCTCTGGTTGTCTCCATTTTCTTGTAAGTTTTCTGCTCAAAAAGCCTATTTGATAGTTTTAGGAACAGGGATTTGAAGGGACTCAGGTTAACATCCCCACAAATACATGCTCAAGGCATCAACTGGTGGATTACATCAATCATAGAACATTAGGTAACACGCCACCAACTGTGCTATGCCAAGCTTCAAATCAGCTGTCCCTGGTAAACCTTTGCAACAATGCAATAAAAGTTTGGACAAACACCTCAATGTAGTTGAGGCTGCTGAAGGATCTGAAACTGCACTTTGGAATATAACTTTATTTAAGTGCCTGAGCCTTGAATTCATTATAGACAATGGGATAATGACCCTGTCATAGTCTGTGCCATAAGGGAGGGGTAATTATGCTTTAATGTTGCTTAAACTTGTTCATCAATTGCATTCTGTGAGACAATCATATCTGGGTTGACTAGTATAAGATCAGAAAAAAGAATATATTGTTCTCAGCTCCATATTTTCTTAGGTATGCTGCACCACACTAAAATGGCCACTCATGCTAATGAATCTTTACTGCCACTTGTCTTTTATCTATCCATTTTGCCGGGGGGGGGGGTAATCAAGTGAATTAGCGGGGGGAAAGGACAGTTACAGTTACAACCCAACCTCTGGGCTATTCTTATACTCCACAATCAATGGAATGCTTGTAGTACAATTGATATGCAAAATGCATATTTTATTGAGAGACTGATATAATTTTTCTATCCCGATGGTCCTCATCCTTGAATGGTCTCTAAGTGCTGGAGACCATTTCACAGAACCCTCGTCCACTTCCTTTTTGTGTCTAGACTTAGTCCAGGTACTGTGTATTTCAGGCAGCACACTGTGCCCAGGAAGAAGAAAGGTGACTGAGTTTCAACCATGACATGACCAAGAATCTCTTAGAGGATGACCTACTAGAAAGGAAAAGGGTAACCCTGCAGTGCAATTAAGAAACAATCTAATCTCTTTGTAGGTTCCCTTCCCACATTCCTTCACAATATGGCAGTTAATCTAAATGTTTATAAAGCAATAGTTGGTGCAACCTGAGACATTAATTTTTCAACATTTAGATACCGTGGTGACAGGGGCTTTAGAAATATCTAAAATAAGGAAGCTAGTGAGCTAGGTAACAGGACCTACAAACAGGGGAATTTTGCAAAAGCGTTCTGCAGATGTAGGAGGAGCGACTATGTGATCCCTGAATGAGTTTGTTGTCAGTTTGTTTGTGTGCTTGTTTGCTTGCCGTGTGCCTGCTTGATTGAAGTTTATAGTGTGGTCTGTTTGGGAGGCTGTGTTCTGAACATAGTCGCCTGCTAGGCAAGGCTTAGAGCTTCCTAACAAGGCTCTAACTTGCCATCCCTTTAGGATCCCCTCACAAGGGGCGAGGCTAACTCCTGGAGAACAGGGGTTTGAAAAGCCAGCTCCTAAGTAACCAGAGGCACAAGCGAACAGGGAAGTTTAAAGAGGGAGCAAGAGCGCCAGATACACTCAGTAAACATTCTCAAAATAAAAGTAGATGCCATTTTGCTAGAATGGCACTATATGTGAAAGAGAGCATAGAGTTAAATATAGTAAAAATTTTAACTGAATCAAACAGTCCAATAGAATCTCTATGGATAGAAATTCAATGTCTGAACAATTAGAATATAGCAGTACAACTGACACCTAACCACCGACCACCTGACTAGGATGGTGATGGTGATTGTGACATACTCAGAGAGGCTACAAAAACAGAAGAGCCAACAATTATGGGGGATTTCAATTATTCCTATATTGACTGGGTCCATGTCACCTCAGGATGGGATGCAGAGATAAAATTTCTAGACACCATTAATGACTGCTTCTTGGAGCAACTAGTACTGGAACATTCAAGAGGAGAGACAATTCCCGATTTCGTCCTAAGGGGTGCACAGGATTTGGTCCAAGAGGTGAATTTTGCTGAACCACTCAGTAACAGCCACCATAATGTAATTAAATTTAACATCTAGCGGGGGAAATACCAAGGAAACCCACCACAGTAGCAGTTATCTTCAAAAAGGAGAACGACACAAAAATGGAGAGGCTAGTTAAACAGAAATTAAAAGGAACAATCACAACAGTGAAATGGCAGCAAGCTGCATGGAAACGTTGAAAAAACACCATAACGGAGGCTCAAACTATATGTACACCCCACGTAAAAAAAACACATAAAAGAACAAAAAAAATGTCATCATGGCTAAGCAACAGAGTAAAAGATGTGGTTAGAGGCAAAAAGACATCTTTTAAAAACTGAAAGTCAAATCCTACTAAGGAAATTAGAGATGAACATAAACTCTGACAAGTGAAGTATAAAAGTGCCAAAAAAGAATTTGAAGAGCAACTAACAGAAGACACAAAAATTAACAGCAATTTTTTTTTAAGTACATCAGAAGCAAGAAGCCTGCCAAACAATCAGTGGGGCCACTGGACGATTGACATGCTAAAGAAACACTCAAGAAAAATAGCGCTGTTGTGTATAAGCTAAATAAATTCTTTGCATCTGTCTTTACTGCAGAGGATGTAAGGATGATTCTCACACCTGAGCCATTCTGTTTAGGTGATAAATCTGAGGAACTGTCCCCAGTTGGGGTGTCAATAGAAGAGGTTTTGGAACAAACTGAAAAATTAAACTGCAATAACTTACCAGGACTAGATGCCATTCACCAGGAGTTTGGAGGGAACTCAAATATGAAATTGCAGAACAATTAACCATGGTACATAACCCATCACTTAAATCAGTTTGGGTGCCAGATGACTGGCGGATAGCTAACATAGCACCAATTTTTTAATAAGTCTCCAGAGTTATTCCTGGCAATTACAGGCCAGTAAGCCTAACTTCAGTACCAAGCAAATTTGTTGAAGCTAAAGTAAAGAACAAAATTATCAGACACATAGATGAACATGATATGTTGTGAAAGAGTCAACACAGCTTTTGTAAAGGGAAATCATGCCTCACCATTTATTAGAATTCTTTGAGGGGGTCAACAGTCGTGGACAAAGGTGATCCAGTGGATATAGCAGACTTGAACTTTCAGAAAGCCTTTGACAAGGTCCCTCACCAAAGATTCTTAAGCAAAGTAGGCAGTCATGGGATAAGAGGAAAGGTCCTCTCATGGATCAGTAACTGGTTAAAAAATAGGAAACAAAGGGTAGGAATAAATGGTCAGTTTTCAGAAAGAAGAGAGGTAAATAGTGGGCTCCCCTAAGGCTCTTTGTACTGGGACCAGTGCTGTTCCACTGATTCATAAATGATCTAGAAAGGGGGTAAACAGTGAGGTGGCAACATTTGCAGATGATGCAAAATGTCTCAAGATAGTTAAGTCCAAAGCAGACTGCAAAGGGTTACAGAGGGATATCACTAAACTAGTGACTGGGCAAGAAAATGACAGATGAAATTCAATGTTGATAAGTGCAAAGTAATGCACATTGGAAAACATTCCATTCTCTGCATCTAAGGTGAGAAATTATTCTACATGGCTTTATACAGCTTAATTAGCCAATCCATAAGCTTGCAGTACAAATATAAGTCCAGTATCTGCAGTATGAGCTAGTGGTCTTTTGTGGTCAAATGCAAAAAATATAATGTGACAGTTAATACAATCAAGTGGAAGAACAGATATATAGAGCTATCCAAGTTCATCTGTATTTTATTAGCAGCATCACTATCATTTATATTGCTAATTATGGAGGACCTGATTTTGACTCTTTTGTGCCTGCAATTTTGTGGGCAGAAATAAATGCAGACAGAAACATTAGTTGGTGCAGTTGATCTACATATCTAACTACCTGCGACATAAGTAATTAGGTGTGTAAATGG
>NC_071505.1:48405991-48450991 GCF_027887155.1 Malaclemys terrapin pileata
ATAGTTTCCCCCATCTACTTAGCAAAGGAAGTAATTGTGGTAACGGAGTTGTATCTGCTGGCAATTGCTGACTCTTAACAATGGCCACCATACATAACAAAATGATGAACCCAGACAAATACCCACACAGTTATCCTACACAATCACCCTTTCAGGCAAAAGCCTGAGTCAACATAGATGAGCTTTTCAATGTGACCTGAAGTTCAACAATCTTGAATTCTGATGGATCAACAGGGATCTTCAGACCCAAGAACCCTTTATTGTGAACACCCTGCTTCCTAACCCCTCATTGCTCAAATCTAGAAACTATTAGCAAAGGCGTCCCAGCAGACTTGACCTCTATTTGTCCCTTAGCAGTTGCCTGTGGAGTATACAAATATGCTCGCATGTACAATGAGTCTGGAGAAAGGAACAAAACCATTTAGTAAAGTTCTGATAAATCTATGAAGCAGAAATATGTGTAGCTTCATCCTGAGCAACTTCTTGTCTGATTTCAGCTGATGAGCACAAGATCCTTGACAAGCTTTACTTTCACTGCGGTGTCACTCCAGACTGTGCAATTCCAGTGATATGAAGATGGTTTGGACAAGCAAACATGGTGCCAAAATTACTTTCATAGCATATTACAGTAAAGCACATTGATCACATTTGTATCCTCACAGTTTCTGTAAACACACACACACAAACCCTCAGGAAAGCTGCTTTAAAAATGCTTTTACACCTGAAAGCAATTACCTAGTTTAATTTTATCCTGTAAGAGCATAGAATGTATTTGCAATGTATTTGTTAGAATAGCCCATTGAACACTAGCTTCCATGGTGTTGGGTGTAAGAGAGAGAGACACACATACGTATGATCATGAGATGCACTTCATAATTAAAAAGCTTCTCGGTTGTTTCTTAGGACATAAACTACAGAAACCCCAAATTATTTGATTGATTGATTCTGAACAGCAATGGTGCCCACAGAACTCCCATTGATGGCAGTAGGAGTTTTGGAGGCCCAGCACCAACCAGCATCAAGTCCTAATAACCCTACACCATCACAATACACTTTAAATGTTTTGAGTATAGAATTGGTGAATCCCCATCAATTTCAGTGTGACATTAAAATATGAGAGGCTGGGTTGTGCCTTTTAGGCACTGCCCCAAACTAAGAGGAAGACCGTATGTAGAACTATACCACCACACCAAGGGTACTGAGGCCACCTGGAAATCCCTGGCAAACAGAGGGATCATTGTTCTCTCCAGCACTTGCTGGCGTGAAGGCATCTGAGGCCTTAGCCCAGTCTCTTCCATGCCTCTTTGGGTGCATCTACACTTGCACCTGTACAAGGATACCTGTGGACTGTAGAGCCATAATCCCCCTCTTATCTGAAGCCCTGAGGCACATTCCTGAATGTGGCTAGTCTAGTGTGATAGTATGCATGAGGGATGCAGACATGTACACACCTCTGCTGTGGCATGGTCCTATAGCCATTCTACTTTCTACAACGTGGAGGGGAGCAAAGGGCGTGTACCAGTTCAGTAGTCCTCCAGAGCCATTCCCACCATGCACTGATCCTTTTGCTGCCTGACCCTTACTCCAAGGTAGAAAGGTCCCCGACACCCCGTTGTCTGTGTAGTAACAATGTGCACCAAGCACTTAAAATCAGTTCTCCTGAGAATGCTGTTGATCAGCACTGGCAATCATAGATCATGTTCCAAGAGCTGCTGCCCAGTCGCTGGAGCACAGTCAAGTGCTGATCAATGTGTGGTAAGAGTACACGTCCTCCATGACTTTGCCTGACCTGGCAGGAACATTCACCTGTACTGAGAGATTTCAAGGAGCCTGGACGAGGTGGCCATTTACCAGACTCCATCCAAGTGCCAGGACTGCATGAAACACAGCAGGCTCCTGTGCCAGAGGATGAAGGACTCCAATAATCATGCTGTTAGGGACCTAGTGCATGGCCATGCTGCGATGAGCCGGACTGAGTGGTCTCCAGGCTAAAAGTATGAAGCATGAAGTGACTCATGACCCTCTTTTCAATCCCACTGGCCTCGTCATATGACAGGATACCCATGGGGTCAGGACAAGGAGGCAGAGACGACCATGGCATAATTCCCAGAGGAAGCCCCAGGAGACACAGAGGAAGAGGAACATGTGATTCAGCACCTCTACCTAGCAGACCTGGTTGAGAGAGCCCCTCCCCGAGGTGCCTGCAGACCCAGAATCCTAGTCCAGTACATTTTACAGTGGACCCCCCCATCCTCCCAGACAATACCTCCTCTTGCTCCCCTGCTACATGACTCAGCCCAGTCCCCCTACCATATCACACCCTCCCTCCAGCCCGACATGGTCCTGGAGATACACACAGCTGTAAATCAGTTATTTTACTGAAATTCCGTGAATCACTGTAAAGCATGTAGCGGAAGCTATAACAGGTTTTAATGAGCAGTCACTGTGCCCCTGTGCCTGTGCATTTCTAGGCCAGCACTGACAGACATAATCCCTGGGCCATGTAAAATGTGGGGAAGGAGGAAGAAAGGGGCTGGGTTTTCAAAGGACCCAGGTGGGGAAAGAATGGTTTCGTAACACTTATGGTTGTGCAAAGATCCAACATCACCCTTCTCCTACCCCTCACCCCACCCTTCTCTTTCCTCCCCCTTTTGAATGGGAACCGTGAGGTGGGGGGTGGGATGGTTGGTGGCTTGTCTGCAGGCCCGCCTAGGTCCAGGAAGGGAGAGGTAACTATTTGGTTGTCCAAGGAAAATCAGAACAGTCCATTCTCCCTGTGACCGTTCCCAGTCCCTGGTGTCAATTTTCTATCCACACTCAGCCACTCTTCAGAAGCCAGGAGAAGTGGGGGTGGGACAAACACAATGCCATGTCCCTTAACAGAGAGAGGCAACTAGCTTGCTGCGTTAATCTAAAAGTTCAGAGAAGAAAATACACTTCTGGAAATATACAGTCTGTTTCCCTGACCCGTTCAGTGCTGTTTGCTGGACACAGAGGCCGGGCTTTCTGTAGATGGCAGTGGGCGGAGCGAGGGCTAGAGGGTGGATGGACATTTTCTGGGTTCTCTGTTCCTCTTCCACAGGAACTCTGTTTGCTATCTTAGAATACAGTCAATTTCTTCTCTAATTGCCACCCACTCCTGTAAGCATAATTCAGCAAATTTTTGGTGTAGCAGAAATTCATGCTGGTTCTTGAGGGTAATATGTTTTGTCTACCTTTATACCTTACCATATCCCTCCACTCAGCAATATGTAGAGTGGTCACCATTAGCAGAAACATCTCTCTGGCATAGGTGGCTGGGTGTTCTCCACAATACTGGAAAGTCACTTCTCTTTTCCAATCTGATACCTTCAAAACTGTTATGTTCTCCAGTCGAGGGCCAGCCTTTAAAGAAGAAAAAAAGACTGGTAATGTTACCCCTGAAGGAACTGAACCACATCCCAATTGGCTCCTTCATGCACTGTAAAAATTACACTGTGTTAATAAAAGCTATGCAGGTATCTTGCCACTTATACCCTCAGCTCCTTCCACATGGGCTACAAAAGCAGTCTGAAGGAAGGAGGCTGTAACAGCTGCATTCCTGAGATTCTAAAAAGTATCAATATTGTGGTCTTTGGCAGCACAGCTGCATTCTGTGGGGGGATTTAGGTACCTTTGAAGGTACTTGTACTCTAGGAGGCTCCAGCAGATAGCACAGGAAACATAATTATAATCAGGCCCTAAAAAAGTCTATTCTAAATATATGTGGAAATAATGTGGTCGCTCAGATTCCACTGTGTGGAAACAGTGGACATATGAGTTTTTAAATGATCCCTGACTCTCCATGAAATGTCACACATGATTTCATTTGATTTATTTTTTGACAGCTTCATAGCATATGCAGGAGAGCACTAAGGTGTCCCATTCCCATATCTCCAATACTTATCTGTATTTTTACTGCCCATTTTGGACCTACAGCTTAGTGATAAAGATAGGGATGGACTGAGGCCTTTTTTATATTATATCTAATTTCATCCCACTGTTGCATGGTCAAATGGGATACTTAAATCCACCCATGTGATAGCGCTTCCATACTTCTTTCTGGGTTTTCATTTAATATGTACTGAAATAGTGGGTCTGGCACGTTGCCCCATTTCTAAACATTTTCGGATGCCTGGAGATTGTGGGGCTGCTATCACATGGGTGGTAAGGTGATTGACTAATAATTCTCTAATCCTTAGATATTGGATAATAGTTTCAAAAGCACATAAGTGATTTAGAAGCCTACATCCCACTGATTTTCACAATTTTATCCATTTTCACAATTGATTTTTCTTTTTGGAAGCCACATTTTTCCCTCTGTCTCCTCAAATGTCTTGAAAAATATCTTGGTGATATGATTATCATACCTTCTTCTGTGCTTTGCTTCCACATCATTTGTTTGTCTTTGATTACAGGATTGAATTACCCCACTGTACTGAATCTTCATGTAGAAATGGATACATTTTTAGTTTTTTCTACTAGATTAGTCCAGATTCTTAGGGAACTCCAGCATGAACAAAATTTCCTTAAGGAAAAGGAATGAGCAGAAATAGATGTGAGTTAAATAAAAAAAGAAGTCTTTGATAGCATAGTCACAAATAGTTTCACACACTCACAACTAAGGTAACATTGATGCAAAATATTCATATACAAATTCATACCAGGAACTGTAACACTACAAACATTCAGTTACATAAATGAGAAAAATTGCTTTGCCTCCAAAATCCTTTCATGGAAACTGTTACTCTACTCCTCCAGGCTATAGTCATACATATTTATCCATTATATTGTTTAGAATAAGCTTTTAAAATCCTTCTGGAGCCAAACAAACCTCTCTGGAAGTAGTCACAAGAGTTCTGGTCAGTCTCCTCAACAATCCTACCCTACCTGACCAAAGTTCTTCCCATTTGACTGGCAGGCCTATCTAGAAGACATTCCCACAGCATCATACAGGGCCTCTATTCTATGAATGACTGTGTTCATGCTCTTTCTTTCAGTTGGCTCATTAAGCATTTTGTGCCACTTTTTAATTTAAAAACACATTAGACTGTCTCTGCACTTGTCTTACCTTTTTTTTTTTTTTTTGCATTGATGAATTATAGACCTTTTGAAGTTCTCCACAAAAACGGGAGAAAGATCCATCCACCCAGAATAAGCAATAGTCTGGTGTTTATGGGCTCTTAGCTGGGATGTAGGAAAATGGTACCAGAGGGACCTGAATCTGGGTCACCCACATCTCAGGCGAATACCATAGTCACCAGGCTATTAGCTAGTCTGAGGTATTTTTCCCTCCCTCCCTCCCTCCCTCAAAAGGTTTCAAGAGGCAACCCACTGCAGAATGTTTTCACCAGACATTCCATCCTGGACCTCAGAAACATTTCCCAAAAGTTTCATTGACACTCAGACATTCCCATGACAAGTTTCATCACAATGTAAAATGGAAATTTTTTGAAATCTCCAAGCTTTGCAGGATGGGAAAATTATTTCTCCCTACCCCTTCACCCCCACCCCCAGCCCTACTAACAAGTTCTTTGGGGTAGGATTCATCCAAGAAATATACACTAGGTTTTATTTTTATTTGCTTGTCTCTTAAACTTCAAAGCATAAATGTCATAGATCTCATTCTCTGTTTTCATGTTGTGTTCCTATAATATTTTACTGATGTTTTAATTTTAAAATTCTGACTAGTACAGTTTTATATTTGTTGAAAAATGGCAAGAATAAAAATAGAATAACTGGGTTAGTTTTCTATAGAAACATAAATTGTCACCTGAGTCATTTGTAAAAATTCAGAAGTAAGAATGTCAAATTTTTGTCAGATTCTGAAAGATTCGTATATCACGTGCACTACCCAGTATCAAAAATAAATCCGCTACAATCATTTGGGTTACATGAGTCAGTTAGATCGTAAGTAGAGTTATAATCTTTTCCCACAATCCCACTTTCTGAAGCTGGTTGCTTTAAATTATTCAGAAATTCCCTCAAAGCAGTTTTCTAGTAACTGGCGACTGCCAGCTCATTTTAGCCCCAATCCTAAGAAGGGATCTGAAAACCATGGACTTCTCCTTGAAGTTCCATTCAAGTCAATGGGACGCTGCAAAGGAATAAAGGTCTAGGTTTATATACACTTTTTAGAGGAGGCCAAAAGATTATGAGTAGGATGGAATCCTTGCTCTATTGAAGTCAATTAGAGTTTTAACATTGACTTCAGTGTGCTCAGGATTTCACCCCTAAACCTTCCAAGCTCCTCCTCCTAGGTGTAAATATGTGCAACTTCCACTGCCGCTAATTGGACCACTTCTATAAGTCAGAGTTTTAGGATTAGGACCACATTTTTGAAATTTGCTATATTAGACTCTTCTTAAATGTATGAATTCTAGAAAACAAGTCTGGAAATCAATGGCACCTTCCTTTAAATCCTCCAAATTAAAATTTGTTTAGCCAAAAGCAATAAGCTTGGCTGAAAGAGCCAAATTTTCATCATGCGATCCTGCCTAACAAAATTTGTGAGCATATCCCTTTTTCACACTCAATGCCATAAAAGAGGTAAAGGATTAGAGCTGGATGGGAAACATTTTCCTGGTCCTGCCAAAAAACTCAAATTTTGAAAAAATGTCTTGTCTTAAATTAGGAAAAAAATTCAAAATTTCAAATATTTAAAAAAGCCCAAAACAAATTCCAGTTCAAGTCAACTGAAATGTTTTATTTTGATAATTTTGAAACATTTCATTTTGATTTCAACCTTATTTTTTTTAATAATTTGTACTATAATCAGCTTACATTTTTAAACAAAACATTGGTTCAAATCAGATTTTTTTTATGATTTCCATTCTCCAGTTTCTTGCCTGGAAATCTTCCCTATTACTGAGTTCCTCACACCTCTGGGTCATCACTGCTCCAGTTTCTGCAATAGGTCTCTCCTGTGTGCTCTCTGGTCCCTTAGCCTTCTCCTCAGCCTTGTTATTCTGGTTATTCCATTGATCGTTCTACGGAGGATTGCATCTATAGTGATCAAAGTCTGTCGCATATTCACTGCCTTGAAATGGAGTTCCGCCAGGGCCTGTGATATTCACAGCTGCTGCACTCTTCTTGCCTTACACCACATCAGACTCCAAAATATCTCTACCCATCACACTCACAACAATCCTTGGACTATTTTTCTCTATATCAGTCTAGTGTACAAACTCATCTTTGTTATCATTCTTGTTAATTAAATCGTATCTGTTTCTTATGCTGAACCATGGTATGACATCTAACACCTTTGTTGCAATGATTTTCTTTCTTTGCATGGCAAATGCTGAACTTGACATGCCAGGACTTGGTTCAATTTCCTTGACAATTTCTGAACCGTTAGTCCATGAGTTCGGGAGTCTCATTTTTGCCTCTTCTTTTGCAGTCATCTTTGTGGTGGGCACTCTTTTGCTGCCGCACATTCACCAGACCAGGTCCAGACATCTATGTTTCT
Source organism: Malaclemys terrapin pileata (assembly GCF_027887155.1). Taxonomy (NCBI): domain Eukaryota; kingdom Metazoa; phylum Chordata; order Testudines; family Emydidae; genus Malaclemys; species Malaclemys terrapin. The sequence continues at coordinate 48,413,478 of NC_071505.1, forward strand.
CCATTCCATTGGCTTGTCCTTGACTGATGAAAAAGCAGCCCTAAGGAATACACTGTTTCCTCCTTTCAGTCACAAAGCTCATGCTGAGGAACTCTGATGATCTCTATCACATTTTGCATGTTTGGTATCCTTGTTTCTCCTACTGCAGCAGTATTTTTCTCCACTGCTGGTTTGGGTGTCTGTACTTTGAGGTTCAGGTCCTCCACTTCCTTGGTTTTACTTATTATCTAATCATGGGTGGCTTCCTTAGAGGCAGATCCTTTAGCCTATCTGCAGTAGCAGTTGTTTTCCTCTCTGCCTCACTGGCTTGTCTGGGCTTCTCTTTTGCTCTAACTCTCTGGCAAGCTCTAGTTTATCCACTAGCAAACCACCACCAAATTCTGGTGCTTTCTTGGCTGGAGACCTATCTGACTCTTCCTTTTGCTATCATAGGTCATGAAATCACTCAGAATGTTCTGTAATGAGGAAATGCCTCATTGGCTATCTGTCAAAGTGTAAAGTCAAAGTCTTCTCTCTTTCACCTCTGGTTGAAAAAAATGGTGACATCTTGGCTGGAGTCTGCTGTGGGACAGGTGGACTGTAGCAAGTAATCCTTGATGACACATGTCCCAATTGGGTATTGAGGTCCAGACTTTTGGAAACCCCTCCACTGAAAGCCTTGAACATAGGGGTAGACTGTCACATTCTCCCATGCCTTCTGTTAGCTCTCTGTCTCATTTCAACCTGAAGAGCAGTCCTCTGACACTTTGCCTTCTATACAATTACCTCCAACATTTGCACACCTTGCCTACTACTCAACCTCTTGCCAATTACAAGGATTTCTTTTCTCTATTTTGGGGGGAGGGGTAGGAGATAGGGAGGGAGTACGGGGGCTATGAATGGAATCCCACCACTACCACCATTAACCCCCTCTTGTCCCAGATAGGCCAGGACCCATGTGAATAGTGGTGCATAAAAATGGTCAGTGCTAATAGCAGTGACCACAGCACAAACCCTGGAGGGACACGCTGCAGTGCTCTAATTATTAGAATCACTTGGGTGTTTTATACTTTGTTGGGTTCACTCAGAATGGCAACATCACAAAATAAACAAGAACTTTTACTCCCAGAGTGTCTGGGATCATGTGAGTGAGTTCTATAAAATTACAATAAATACAGTTAAATTATGTCTATGTTTCATGGTTAACAGATTCAATAATAATCGCTTACTAGCAATGAGACCCTGCTGTTCCTTGAGGGCCCTGGGCACCTGTGAAATAAAGATATTAGAGGAGGGATTCTTACATCTCTGGGGCTAAGGCTTCTCCCACCAAGGCCCTTCCTTACTCAGATGTTCCCCCTTTTACAGGTGAAAGGTTGTACTGAAAGTTATACTGATTTATAACATGTTTGGGGCAGAGTTTCCAGGCTCCCCTCAAGTTCAAAGCTCCTTCCTTTCCAGGTGACTTCCATGTTCATTTCCATCGCCAAGAAGTTCCAATTGGATGAGGTGAAGACACTTAGTTGTCCATCAAAATGTCAGACTCTCTGATCAGTCCCACAGCTTCTGCAGCAGCTCTGGCCCTGGCTGGACAAACAGTAATAACCTTCATATCCACCATTAGTCTAAGTAGTAATCTTGGTGCCCTTCTCACTCAATGTGATCTTCAATGTTCATCCTGCTCTAGCAGCAGAATCAATTACATTATGTACCTGTGTCCTGTCAGAAGAAGTGGAACTGACCCATCTTTTGGTTAAAGATGCTTGAGTCTTCCACAAGAATTCCTGGATAGACTGATGTAAAATTTTGAATTTGGGGTGCAGTAGGTTCTCTTTAAGATCCAACATAACTATATGTTGTAAGTGAAATATGCCTCTAAGTTTCAATGAGTAAGTTTTATGTGGTGATATAGCAATCTTTGAGGCCATTCCTGTTTAGAATAAAGAGCATGAGTAACATTCTGGCTGAAGACTAAAATTAGCAAAGATTTGCAGGGGCCAAAATCTAAATTAGTATCAGAAATTCATCTGGAATTATTATGACTGCTCAGTGCTGTGTTACACCAAACCTCTTACAGTGCTCAGTAGTGTACCATGACTCTGAGGAAAGCGCTGAAGGTGCTTCAACTGTTAGGCCTGATTGGTGCTAGTCCTGGTGGTTCCAAATAATCACCCAGTTGCTTGGCTAGAGTGAAGGTTTTTTTTAACTAGGGATGGCAGGTAATAGAAACGTACCATAGACACAGTGACTTAAGCAGTTACAATAGTTCCTTGTTTGGCTCCTGGGGGCAGTCCAATAGCCGGTTAGGCTTCTCAGGCCAAGAGCTTGGGGTGCTGTCTCTTATCCATTCCCTTCTTAGAAGCAAGTAGGTAATTTGCCAGTTTCCTGGTGAGGATCAATCCATGGTGTGTCTCACTGGAGACCCCTCTGAAGTGGTTCCCCACTGCTGCAACAGCACTTCCTGCAGAGCTCCTGCACCAGCTGGGATGGTAGGTAGTCTCTGAAGCCCTCTACACCACCTTGGTGTTCATAACTGTCATTTACAAGGACAGTAGGCTTGTCTAGCACCTAGTCAGAGCACACTGACCACTTCCCAGAGTAATCCCCAGTGTCTAGTGCTTTTTGTCTGCAAAAAAAAAACAAAAAATAAAATAATTCACAGTTCTTATATAGCACTTTTCATCACTACATCTTCAAGTGCTTTAGAAACGTTAGTATGTTATTATTATACACATAACATTATCCCCGTTTTACAGATGGGGAAACTGAACAACAACGTGACTTGCTCAAGGTAACCCAACAGGCCAGGGGCTGAGCCAGAACTAGAACCTAGAACTCCTGAGTCCCAGTCCAGTGTTATATCCACTGATCTTTGCAGCCTCCCTTTTTCTAGTTCCTGCCCCTTTAAGGGCCTGAACTAGCCACTACATCTGTGTTCCCAAGAGTTCCCCAGGATCCTCTCTGCTCAGCTTTCTGATTGCAGGTCCCCTACCCACTCTGCTGTTTCCCCACAACTTCTTCACCAACTTGAATCCAGCTGGCAATCATAGCCTGCTCTGCATGCAGTTCCCAGCTCCCGTTGTAGCCTACTTCCATTGGCTTCCTGCTTGCCACATGGTTCCTCTGTGCTTCCTCTGCAGCATCAGTTTCCCTGTTCCTCTCCCAGATCACCGTGTGGCCACTGCTTCTGCCTTCAACCCACAGAAAGGTTACCTCCTGGGTCAATGATTTCAAAAGACTTTTTGGTCCCTTCTCGTTGGTCAGCAAAAGGTGATGTGTCTGCGAGTCAATCCCCAAGGGTCATAGGAGGTAGAAAGGAATTGTAGTTTCTGCTTAGCCAATTCATTGCACATCACCAACTAGTAAGAGAGGTTCAATCTGATTTAATACTTCTTTTGTGAAAAAATGAGGTGCATTCTTAGCTGTGAATTGTCAAGTGCACTCTGCATGTCTGAGTTATAATAAAAAGTAGAAGCTGTGCATTCAGAACAATGAATATAAGGCAAAAGTGAACAAGGTGTCAAGGGTCTCATCATCTGAGGGCAAATAATATCTAGTCCTCAAAGTGCAATAGATGGGGTATTGAGTTATAAGAAGATAAAGATATAAATAAAGATATTCTGAGCACTGAAAACCTTCGAGGAGTTTGTTCTGTGGAACAGATTATAGATATGTAAAGCTTAGACATCAATGAACTGTGATACTGTAGAATTTATTTGAGGCTTTGTTTTTTAAGCTGAAGTCATGTTCTTAGGTTTACTAGTAAACATGAAGTTAATTCAGAGACGTGAGATGAAGATGGGGTATTTAAGTTGAATGGAATGGGTGAAGTAGTCACTTTTCCAAGAGGACTAATAGAACTGAAGAGTATTAAAGTTGATTTCTTAAAGGGTATTGTGACAGACCCAGACCAGTGGGGTACAGGAGTCTGGTAGAGGGCAAATATACTGGTCACTGTATGAGTAGTTTTCTGTTCCCTGAGTGACTAGAGCAGGGGCTGCACTAGAGTAATCAGGAACCTGCTAGAACCAGTTAAGGCAGGCAGGTTAATTAGGACACCTGGAGCCAATTAAGAAGAAGCTCCTAGAATCAATTAAGGCAGGCTAATCAGGGCACCTGGGTTTTAAAAAGGAGCTCACCCCAGTTTCTGGGGGGAGTGGGAGGAGCTGGGACCAAGAGGCACAAGGAGCTGAGAATGAGAGGGTGTGCTGCTGGAGGACTGAGAAGCACAAGCATTATCAGACACCAGGAGGAAGGTCCTGTGGTGAGAATAAGGATGGTGTTTGGAGGAGGCCGTGGGGAAGTAGCCCAGGGAGTTGTAGCTGTCATGCAGCTGTTACAGGAGGCACTATAGACAGCTGCAGTCCATAGGGCCCTGGGCTGGAACCCGGAGTAGAGGGCGGGCCAAACCTCCCAATTGACCTGGACTGTGGGTTCTCCCAGAGGGGAAGGTCTCTGGGCTGTTCCCCAACCCACATGGTGAATCTCTGAGGCAAGGAAAATCTGCCAATAAGCGCAGGACCCACCAAGATAGAGGAGGAACTTTGTCACACTGGTGTCTGGAGTGGGATCTTGGGGTGCACAGCGCGGCGGAAGAAGGAGGGTGATTTAAAAAAACAAAAAACAAAAAAAAAGGGAGAGGGTTTATATTTTTTCACCACAATGGATGACATAGTGCAGGCACTGATACAAGGTATGGCGGCCCAACAGGAGGCTACCCGTGTCCAGGCAGCCACCCAACAGGAGGCAGTGCGGCAGCAAGAGACTAATCGTCTGCTGATTGACCAGGCTGCTCAAGACTGAGCTACGTTGCGGGAACTGGTAAACCAGGTAAAGTCCCTTACAGAGCTGAATCGTGGCCATGATGGGATGTGGCTCATACAGGCCAGCCATTGGCTGCAGAAAATGACACGGGAGGATGATGTAGAGGCATACCTTCTGGCCTTTGAGAGGACAGCCCTACGGGAGGCCTGGCCTCGAGATCAGTGGTCTGGCATCTTTGCCCCATTCCTGTGTGGGGAGGCCCAGAAGGCCTACCATGATCTGCCTGAAGAGGCTGCAGCAGACTACCCCCAGCTGAAAGCAGAGATCCTGGCCAGATCTGGGGTAATGACAGCAGTGTGGGCCCAGCAGTATCAAGGTTGGAGGTACCAGGAAGACAAAACCCCGCGGTTCCAATTGTATGACCTCATCCATCTCGCACAAAAGTGGTTGCAAACAGAATCCCAGAGTCCGGAAGAGATACTAGCGGTTCTGGTCATCAACCGATACATGAGGGGACTACCACCAGATCTTCATGCCTGGGTAAGCCAGAACGAACCCTCCACCTATGATGAGGTTGTCGCCCTGGTAGAGAGGGGAAGGACAGCGAGGGAGCTGACCTGACCAGTTAAGGAAGAGGCACCCCGGGTTAAACTAGCAGCACCAAGCCCTAAAGTTCAGGTGACTGGGCCACCAGGAGGGCCCAGGTGGAAAAAAAAGAGAGGCTGAAGGCCCATCAGAGGCCACAAAGAGTCGGAATACTGAGGGAGAAGGGGATTGTGATGTTAGACTGCCCAAACCAAGAGACCGGGGAACGCCTAGGGCTCCATACAGATGTTATGCCTGTGGGGAGTGGGGACACATAGCTGCACAGTGTCCCAATGCTGAGGAGCCTATGCAGTGTAACCTGGGGAACTGGGCAGATCCATGCTCCCTAATCCACCTTGTGGGGGTCTCACTATCCCCACATACGTATACCAGACCAGTGAAACTAAATGGGGTAGGGACCATGGCACTGGTTGATTTGGGGAGTGCTATCACGCTTATCTCAGGGAAGCTCGTGAAGCGTAGTCAGCTGCTGCAGGCTAAACGTACGGGGATAACATGTGTCCATTGGACAGTTAGTTACTACCCCACCATCCCAGTAAAAATCGAGATCCAAGGGAACACTACTGAGGTAGCAGCAGGTGTAGTCCCTAAACTCCCATACCTGGTGCTCATAGGGAGGGACTTCCGAGGGTTTGGAAACTTACTCCCAGTAGGGGGATTGGAGAAAGATGGGGACCCTAAAATTGATGAGGCATCCACAGCAGACTGTCAACCCCCAATCTTCTCTGAAATATCCCCAGATTTGTTCTCCACTCCCAGACAAGGTAGAAAGACAAAAAGGGAAAGAAGGGCAGCTAAGGCCTTGGGAACCCGAATACTGACCCAAAGCCAGAGGGTTGCTCCTGTAGGTAGGTGGACCTGCGCAGCTGAAAAGGAGGCCACGCAGGAGGGAGAAGCACCTGAGTCTGACCTCCACCCTAATGCTTCTGAACCAGTAGAGGCAACAGAGACTGGGCCCCTAGATCTTGGGCAGATTAACTCCGGGAGAGGAAATTTTGGACGGGACCAGGCAGAAGACCCAATGTATGACAGCATTAGGAAGGAGGTGACTGAAATAGATGGGGTCCCCATGGAAGGAAAAACCCAGGGACCAGGATCCTACTTCATAATGAAGAAGGATCTCTTATACCGGGTTGCACCAGTACGGGGCAGAAGGTACAGCAGATCCTAGTACCTCAAAAACACCAGAACGCTGTATTAAGTGTTGCTCATAGTCATCTTTTTGGGGGGGCATTTGGGGGTAGAGAAAACCCTGGCACGAGTCCTACGACGGTTCTTCTGGCCTGGAGTACATGAAGTGCGGAGGTACTGTGCCTCCTGCCCAGAGTGTCAGCTGCACAGTCCCCGTCCCCACTTGAGGGCATCTTTAGTATCTCTTCCCATCATAGAGGTCCCCTTCGAGCAAATAGCCATGGACCTAGTGGGACCCCTGGAGAAGACGGCTCGGGGCCACCAATATATACTTGTTGTTTTGGACTATGCTACTCGCTACCCAGAAGTCATCCCCCTGCGGAACACGGCCTCTAAAACTATAGCCAAAGAGCTGGTGGGGATCTTTGCCCGAATGGGGCTACCGAAGGAGATATTAACAGACCAAGGAACCCCATTTATGTCAAAGCTAATGAAGGACCTCTGTACGCTGCTTCATATACATACCCTGAGAACTTCGGTCTACCATCCGCAGACTGATGGGTTGGTAGAAAGGTTTAACCGAACCCTCAAGACTATGATAAGGAAGGTGGTAAGTCGGGATGGGAAGGATTGGGACACCCTACTACCCTACCTTATGTTCACTATCCAGGAGGTACCACAGGCCTCAACTGGGTTTTCCCTCTTCGAGTTATTATATGGGCGTCACCCCCGTGATATTCTAGATATCGCCAAAGAGATCTGGAAAGAGGAACCCAATGAGGAGAGAAATATAATAGAGCATGTAATGCAGATGCGAGACCATATAGCCCAGGTTACCCCTATTGTACGGAACATTTGGAGAAGGCACAGGAGGCCCAGCGAACCCATTACAATCACCAGGCAAAAGTGCGACAGTTCCAACCAGGGGATCGGGTTATGGTGTTGGTACCCACGGCAGAAAGCAAGCTTCTGGCCCAATGGCAGGGGCCCTATGAGGTGGTTGAACCCGTGGGGGAAGTAACCTACAAGGTGCGGCAGCCAGGACGCAGAAAACAAGAACAGATTTATCACGTTAACCTTCTGAAACCCTGGCATGCACAACGGTCCAAAAAGACATAACCCAGGAAAACAAGCCTTCCAAACAGGTGAGAGTGTCTCCCGGTTTAACACCAGACCAGAAAAATGAGGGTCTGAGATGATCTCCCAGAACCAAGATGTGTTCTCGACAAAACCGGGTCAAACAACCAAGACATATCACCACATCGTCACGAACCCTGGGGCCAGAGTAACAATGAGGCCCTATCGGGTGCCAGCGGCAAAAAGGGAGGAAATAAAAGCAGAAGTAAAAGAAATGCTGGAGTTGGGAATCATCAAAGAATCCCAGTCAGTGATCCAGCCCAATCGTGCTGGTGCCCAAACCTGATGGCACCACAAGATTTTGCCATATCTTCTGGCAACTAAACAAAGTATCCCAGTTCGACGCGTACCCCATACCTCGCATAGATGAGCTAGTGGACCGTCTGGGTAATGCCCAGTACTTGACTACCCTAGACTTGACAAAGGGGTACTGGCAGATTCCCCTTGCAGAAGACGCAAAGGAAAAGACTGCGTTCTCTACACCAGAGGGTCTTTTTCAATATACTGTCCTCCCTTTTGGACTACATGGGGCCCCAGCTGCCTTCCAGCGCCTCATGGACAAGCTATTATGCCTGCATAACAGTTATGTTGCTGCCTACTTGGACGATGTGGTCATTCATACCCTAGATTGGGAAACCCACCTGGAGAAGGTGGAGGCAGTCCTCGATACCTTCAGGCGAGCTGGCCTTACAGCAAACCCTGCCAAGTGCTCTGTAGGGTTTACATAGGCCAAATATCTTGGCTACATTGTGGGAAAAGGTCTGGTAAAACCCCAAGTGAACAAGTTAGAGGCCATCCAAAATTGGCCCTGACCAAGTCGCAAGAAACAAGTCCAGGCGTTCCTAGGTGTGGTGGGGTATTACCAACGATTTATCCCCCACTTTGACACAAGGGCAAGCCCCCTGACAGACCTAGTGAAAGTCTGTGGACCTGATCTGGTGAGATGGTGTGACGCAGCAGAGGAAGCATTCACAGACCTACGGATTGCCCCCTGCAGTAACCCCGTACTTATAGCCCCTGATTTCACCAAGGAGTTTATCCTGCAGACAGATGCATCGGAAGTAGGATTGGGAGCCGTTCTATCACAGATGGTCGGGGAGGAGGAACACCCAATTCTATACCTCAGTTGGAAACTCCTTCCAAGGGAACAAAAATATGCAGTGGTGGAGAGAGAATGCCTCGCTGTAAAATGGGCCATGGAAACATTGCGCTACTACCTGCTCGGGCGCAGATTTTTCCTCATGACCGACCATGCCCCTCTTCAATGGATGCAGTGGAACAAGGAGAAGAACACAAGGGTGACCAGATGGTTCTTATCCCTCCAACCTTTCCAGTTCCGTGTGCAACACAGAGCAGGGAGCCATCATGGCAAGGCCGATGGCTTGTCATGTGTGCACTGTCTGGCATCCCAAGCTGCCCGACCCCTTGACGTTGAGCAGGGGGGAGGGATATGTGACAGACCCAGACCAGTGAGGCACAGGAGTCTGGTAGAGGGCAAATATACTGGTCACTGGATGAGTAGTTTTCTGTTCTCTGAGTGACCAGAGCAGGGACTGCACTAGAGTAATCAGGAACCTGCTAGAACCAGTTAAGGCAGGCAGGCTAATTAGGACACCTGGAGCCAATTAAGAAGAAGCTCCTAGAATCAATTAAGGCTAATCAGGGCTTTAAAAAGGAGCTCACTTCAGTTTCTGGGGGGAGTGTGAGGAGCTGGGACCAAGAGGCACAAGGAGCTGAGAATGAGAGGGTGTGCTGCTGGAGGACTGAGAAGCACAAGCATTATCAGACACCAGGAGGAAGGTCCTGTGGTGAGAATAAGGAAGGTGTTTGGAGGAGGCCGTGGGGAAGTAGCCCAGGGAGTTGTAGCTGTCATGCAGCTGTTACAGGAGGCACTATAGACAGCTGCAGTCTACAGGGCCCTGGGCTGGAACCCGGAGTAGAGGGCGGGCCCGGGTTCCCCCCCAAACCTCCCAATTGACCTGGACTGTGGGTTCTCCCAGAGGGGAAGGTCTCTGGGCTGTTCCCCAACCCACATGGTGAATCTCTGAGGCAAGAAAATCCACCAATAAGCGCAGGACCCACCAAGATAGAGGAGGAACTTTGTCACAGTATGTTGTAATCTTGAACTGAGTAGTTGTACAGAACTGGCTAGGGGGTGTGGCCTGGGCTCTCCCAACAGAGCAATGGGAGCCAGGACACAGTCCTATTCCCAGACACTGCGTTAATGATTGGACACTTATCCCTTCTTGTCATGCACAAAGAGCTATCAGGTGCTCCTTGATCATCATCTGGCAGTAGCAGTGGGATTGTTTATGGAGCTCTGCTGCCCTGTAGGGTATCCATACCACTTCCTGGCCTTCTGAAGGCCAGTGCAAGATTGGGAGAGGTATTGGCACTTACAGGTGGTCCCCAATGATCATCTAGACTAACTTCCTGAATATCATAGGCCACCAACATCACCCAGAACCTCCACAGTAAATTAACAATTGAAATTAGATCAAAGTATTACAGCTCACTGGAGGTCAGAGAGCTATTAAAAAGAGGGGGCCTGTTCAGATGCTGACATACCACTGCACAGATTCTCCATGAAAATGGAGGGATTGATATGTATCTCACCAAACTTTCCCCTGGCTCTCTCCTTCCTGCCTGACCCATGGCAGAGCCAGGTTTTGCAACGGGGAGGAAACAATGGGTCATTAGTGATGGGCTGGAGAGAGAACCTGCCCTATAGCCACATAACGGTAGCAACACCTATCCTGCAGGTCTAGCCTCAATTCCCCACGCTAAACACTGATATCTGGCACATGGAGTTACAACACCACTCAGGTTTGGCCTGTCTGACCCTCTATCATGACAAAGGGGTATCTGGGCCAAATTTCAGTGAGTGGCCACAAGTTCCCATGTGTCATGTGGCAATGCCCAGTGTAAGGAGCCCGGCCCAGCCCTGCAAGACAGGAGACGTTGCTACCAGGGGAGTGTGAGACAAGCTTGCTCTCTAGCCTCATGTGAAACTTATTGTCATATTCCTCCTTTTGTCAATTGCATAGTATGCTTGAAAAGGTGCCACGCATACATCTAAAGGCTGCCACCATCCCCCATGAGCTATGCCGTTGACCTGACCCTTCTCCGTGGCAGACCCTCAAACAGCAGGGGACTCTCAGTCTGCTCCTGGGATAGAGGGAAGGAAGATATGGTGTCATGGAAGCAGCTGATTTACATGCACAAACTCTGTACACAAAGATTCACATGCACAGGTTCCATTTTTCAATTTGGCTTGCTAAAATTAAATAGACATTCCCTTAATTTTCTATTAATAACATTCCAAGCTTATGAGACACAAATTCATAACATTAAGTATGAACCCCAGGGGCTAAAACAGACAAGTTCACAGGTAGCTATTTAGTTAAAAATATTCCAGCACAGACCATCACTACTGAATATGGGTCTAAACTTGACTTTTCAATCCACAAATTCTCTTTATTTCTCCTTTCAGTCCACATACTGTCCTCTGTCTGCAGTGCCACTCCCTTTGATGTCGGTAGGTATTGTGTGTGCAGTTCAAGAACGTTAGGTTCAGGGACATTTCTTTCTTTCTGGACAGGCTAGTAAGGATGGAAATAAAGTGATTCCCTATCGCTTTGCCTTGTGAATTCCCTCACGCTTATAGAGATTCTCCTGCTTTCCATTAATTTATGCAAAGTGCTGTTAAACAAATCACTACATGTGAAGATAAGATAGCATAAAGCACTAATATATTTTTGTTGTGATTTTGAAAATTACTGAAAGTAATTGCACAGCTAATCTGCTATAAATTTCTTTTAATTAAATAGCATTTGTAATAAATAGATATTCCCAATCCAATTTCTCTAACGTTATTCCTTTGGGTTTGCTACCTACACCTTCACAGAAGAATCTGTGCATTACCTATATACTCCCTTGTACAATATTATTTCTGTTGTATATTATATAACTGTATTTTGTTGCTGGACTAATATGCGCCTTGAAGAATGAGAAAAAAGCCCAGTTATGAACTATGGAATGTCAGCAGCTGGAATGCTGTCCAAAAAGTCATTAAGATACAGTTAAAGTTTTGTATGCAGGTCTCTAAAAGACCAATATTAATGGTATGCTATTGTTTTTAAAATATCTTATCAATCAGAATATTTAATTAGTGTTCCAAATCCAGATCTAAATCTACCACTAACTCTCCACCCACCCTCCACGTATGGTCTGCAGACATTTCATGGTTGCCATGTAAAAGAAAGGCAAGGTGGGTGAGGTAATATCAGTTATTCATCCAACTTCTGTTGGTGAGAGAGACAGGCTTTTGAGCCACAGAGAGGAGTTCTTCAGATCTGGGACAGGTACTCCCACTGTCATTGCAAAATGGAACAGATTGTTTAGCCTGAGAAGTTAAACCATATTGTAAGGGACCATAAAAAGTAGTCTGTCCTGTTGTGTATTAAAGTCCTGTTGTGTAGGCATTTCAAAAATAAGGGCTTTATTTTTATTATTATGAAACATAGAAGATCATGCCCATGTTGAAAAAGTGTCTGCTTTGCTGTCTTTAGCCTCTGAACAGTACTGTATATAATGCAGATAAGATACATAAAGATCTCTGGTTGTATCTGGAGGTTATGTCTTATTCAGACTCCTAGAATAAACTCGGAATAGTGGAATTCCTTCCAGCCCATGTCAGGCAAGCTCATGTAATACAGCAAGGTATGCTATCTGTAACAGGATGTGGGATAGTTGTCTTCTTTTTGTATGATGGGTAATTTGTATGATGGCAGCTGTGGCCCTTAATAGATGGGTGGACTGAAGGAGGGTCAGAACTTTTCCCCTTATGTAATGGAGGGGTAAGTTCACTAGACTTGAGGTCCATACTGGAACAGAGGATCGAGAAGTATGTCATGACTAAGGGGCTCTTCAGACTATATATAGAAGGGTAGATGGGCGAATTAACACCAGTATTAGGACTTTACAACTGAATTTCCTGACTTTTGAGCATATCTATTATAATATTCAATTCATATTGCTGTTTTTAAACTCAGTGGGCCAAATTCTCAGTTCCATTTCTGGTTATTTTGTGCTGCCTGAAATGGCCACAGCTTGCCAGTTGAGAATTCCCCCTGTGTCTACAAATAGCAGGTAGGCCGTGGTACACACACCAGCTGCCTATCACATTGACCACATCTATCTGTCTGTCCATATCCACCGCTTCTCTCCTGTCTTAGATTTTAATCTTAACCCAGCCATTGTTAGTTGGCTAATTTCTTGTGGCTATCCCAGTGGAAGCGGGTGCCAAGGAGGGATTAGATGGAATAGAAATTACTGACCTCACTGATCAGTTCAGGAAGAGCAGTCTATGTATAAAGACTAAAGAGTGACATGGAAGAAGGCATGGAGATGGGTGTGAAAGAAGTGGACAAATGGAGGATCAACACTGTCAGCTTTGGTCCAGCGGATGGGACAGGGAGAATATAAGAGTGGATTGTCCTCCTCTCTCCCATTTCATTACCTCCCTGGTTTTAAGAAGGCTCTGGAAGTCTTCCCCTCCATCTTCTAATTTAGTGAGTCACCAGGTGGAGCCACAGCGCTCCTCTCTCACCACTTAGTCTTCTGGAGGACTCAGCAGGTGGTCTGAATACACCTCCCTCATATCTGCAGGGAGAAAACATGCTTCTCCTCTGGCAGGCAGTTCCCGCAGAAAGCCCAGGGCAGAAAACAACAAGGTGCCCCCAGTCAAGGGGGCTAGTTCCATTTCAGGTTGGAGTGGTAATTTGCACCTCCATTGTAATGTTAAAGGATTGGTTTGTGGCCATCCCAACATGTAAGACTGCAGCATGTAAGACTTGGAGGATTATCTCAGTATTCTGGCCAAATTCCAATTAAATAGTTCTATCCTTCCTACAGACTTTAAATACTTCTGCTGTTTCAATCCAGTGAGTACTTTGTTCTACTTTCTATCTTAAAGTCTTGGGAAGGTTTGATGGATAATTTTAAACAGCTAATGTAGCCCACCTAGCTGTAATGATGTGGGAATGTTTCATAATGAAACCAAAAATCAGGAGAAACTTGCTTTGCTTTGAGTTTTGGATTAGATTAAAACCAAACACGAGAGCCCAGAACCCATGCACAGAGAACCAGCTGTTAAGGCATCTAAGGCCTGCAGAAAGAAAACCCAGTGGGTTTCAGAGCAGGGTGATCACATGTCCTGATTTTCCAGTTCTGACCAAGCCTACTGGTTAGGTTGGCTAAAAGTGGACTAATTCCAGGTTTAACTCAGGATGTTAGAGTGACTGCTGCTGGGCAGCTCTTTGTCTTCATTCAGGCTCAAACTGGGACACAGCCCAGTGATCCATCAGCCTTCCCTTCCTTCCTCCCATAGAACCACACCAGCCCAGCAGACCCCTCTGGTTCCCACACCCAACCCCACACTGCAGCAACCCTCCCTCAAACCCCCTCACTCCTCTGTATCTCCTACAGACCCCACAATCCAGTGCCCCTTCTACCTCCCACAGACCCCCTCATTCCTCCTCACAAACCTGACCTTCCCTCTTCTTCTCACTGCCCCCCTTCTCTCTTTCCCAGAAAGCCACAACCCAGCCTCCATCTCTTCCCCATATCCACCCAGCCACTCTCCTTCCCTCCCAGCCAGCCCCTTCCAGACCCCCACAAACTCAAGTCTGGGCTCCCACTTCTCCACAACAGCTGCCCCTCCTGTTCATCTCATGTTCCCATAGTCCAGCAGTGCCTCCTCTTCTCAGTGTCTCCCTCACCAGTTCCAACCCCACTTCTCCTCCACTCAGCTTTCAGCCTCCTCCTTGGATGTGCTGGGGAGAGGGAGAATGAACAAAAGAATGAGGCAGGGGGAGGGAGGGGTGATAGAGATAGAGGGGGGATCCCCCTGACCTCACCACTAAAATAATCCTTTTGCCTTCTCACAAACTTGCCCTCTGGCCCACCCTATACACACTTAGCAATAAAAACAAAAGGAAGAGACAGACTCGATGTAGTACCCTTAACCATAACACACTACCTGTACTTAGGAAGAGAAAGAAATTCAGGTTATGGCCAAAAAAATGCTGAAGTCTTTTGCATAGTGCTTAACAGCAGTAAAAAGAAAAAGCAAACAATGTTCTGGGGGTGCATAAATAGTGTTATTGAATATAAATCTGAGGAAATTATTCCAGCACTTTACAAGGGACTAATGAGTTTGCATTAGGAAAACGGCACAGTTCTGGTCACCTTATTATAAAAAAGTATATTATAGAAATGGGAAAGGTGCAGTTAAGGGCAAGCAGAGTGCCACAGAGACACAATGATCTTAGTTATTCAGAAAGGTTAGAGACACAAGCTCTGTACTCTGAGGAAAAGAGTAGATTAAGAAAGAGCCTCGGTGAAGTAATGCCAGGTTTTAAAGGCGACAACTACAATAGCTTTGAAGGCTACAAGGCTATTTGAACTACTGTCAAAGACAACAATGGGGCACAACCTGAGCTAGGGCACAATCATTTTGAATAGTGAATGGAGTAAAAGAGGGGTTAGAGTAGATTTATATTAAATTATCAAAAATACAGAGCCCATTAAATGGCTATTTGGACTGCCTCACTTCCAGAAGAATTACTGGGCATTTTTCATTAGATCATGCAGCTCCAAATCTTTGGCAAACCTACATAGTTGTCTCTAGAGTGATCTACAATTTTAGGACCATATTTGGCCTTTATGTGGGATTAACAGAGGTCTTCCTCTTCCTTTCCAGAGATGATAGAATTTTTTTTTTAAAGGTAGGGAAAAGTCTTGCAAATAGGGTCCCCGGAGTAATATGTATATTTCTACACCTTTGAACAAAGGTAAAAGATAATGAATACTTTCTTACATGTGCTGCTATTATATTTTTAATACAACAAATATTTATGTTTACTGCTTTTTCTAACAGAAGTACTGTGCTATAAGTAGTAATGTAACAACCAGGGCCGGCTTCAAGCACCAGCCGAGCAAGCTGGTGCTTGGGGTTGCAGCTTGTAGGAGGTGGCATTCCGCCCAATCCTAGGGCGGCACGGCCACCTTTTTTTTGTTCTGCTCCGGCTGCCCTGTAGGGGGCAGCGGCGTGGAGGACGGGAGTGCCCTGCAGCAAGCCCAGCAGGGCAGCCTGCGTCCTCCCCTCCCAACCAACTGGAGTGGTGTGGAGCCTTCCCGGCGGGGGCACGGTGGCAGCACCCCGCTGAAGCTCTGGCCGCCCCCCTTCTCTCTCTCCCCCTGCTCCCTCCCCCTCCCCCCCGCTAGCGGGGCACAACAAACAGCTGATTGGCGCCGCAAGCCTGGGAGGCGGGAGAAGTGGAGCGGCGACTGTGTGCTCGGGGAGGAGGCGGAGCAGAGATGAGCTGGGGTGGGGAGGTGCCGCACTGCTCCCCAGGCCGGGGGGAGCTGCCGCGAGGGTGGCGCCTTAGGGCGGGAGGGTGGAGCGGAGAGCTGCCACAGGGCTCGGGGGGGGGGGGGCGCAAGGTGGAAGTTTCGCCTAGGGCACAGAACATCCTTGCACCCGCCCTGGTGACAATGCATGGTCAAAAATGCTGCCATGTCCATAGTAATGCAAGATTTGTCCTCAAGAAAATAGAGACGCATTTATTATGCATGAAATATTACACAAACATTATCAAAGTGTTGCTATGTTTATGTTTGCTGGTAATGGAGACTAGCAGGTATGCCATCATTTTGATTTATTAATTCCTATTTTGTCCATTTGCTCTGTCGTAGAGCGGTACTGAGACTTCATGCTTGGGATGGCACACTCTGTATTTGTGTTACTGGATTGCACAAAGATAGTAGAATCTGTGATCACTGGAACATAAATTATTTGGGCAATAAAGAATGTTAATATTGATTTTTGTTGATAAATGTACTCTGTTCCAGGGATGGCATCAAAAAACCACCTTCTCTGGTAGATTGCCCTAATGCCAATTATGAAAGGGCATTCAAATACAAGTTAAAAGCATTTTAATGAATTATGGCATTTGGGACTTATTAAGGGCAAATCTTGTAGCTTTCATGGGAATATTAGTACAGATTAATGTTTAGAACTGTAACGTTAATTGATACATGTAGCAGATATTTCATCTATGGGCTTTACAAACTTCTTGATATACCATTGAGGAAGTAAATCAATGGAGAATACGTCAAGGCCATAGCTATTTTGGTGCCAGAAGAAGATCCTAGAAATGATGAGTGAGCCCAGAGGACTGGGGATGATGGAGTTATTTTCTTTTGTTTAAACTTCTCTTTCCATCAAGCACACTGTATTCTCTGCCTCCTGCTGGAGCCATGATAATTAGTCTCCTTCTCAGCTATCGTTAATATGTCCAAGCTACAGGGACTAAATCTGACCTCTGATGGGTGGGGAATAAATTTGTCTTAAATTTGTAAAAAGTGATTGATATTTCCAAATATGAAATATTTAAAATACAATTAGTAAAAAAGGAAATGGAATAGCCATTTCAATTTTCAGATAAATATCTTAGGCTAGTTAATAGGTAGTATTTTGATATAAGTAGGTGTTACTAAGATTACACACAGAAAAACAGATCAGATTTTAAAAAGCTAGCATTTTTTTTTTTTGTGCTCAGATAGTAACAGGTACCAGAAGGATGTGAAAGTAGGTCTGAATAAGAGAAAAAAATATATTACTTTAGATATTAAAATTAAAATTAAAAATATTACTAGGTAGATCTTACTAGCCCATTAGCAATTATCAAAGTGCATTGAGCAGACAACGAGAATATGAAATGGGACTGTCATAGGGGCTGGCCACCTCCCAAGCACCCCTTTATGGACTAGGGTCACTCTGCAGTTGCTCCGCCTCAATTTCCCCCCTTCAAGGGACTTCTTAAATACTTCACACAGATTCTTCTTTAGTGCAGCACGTCCCTCCTTAGGGCTGAATTTATTAACATAACAAACTAATTCCCAAAATAAAGTTCTCAAAAATCCACATCAAGCCATTCTCTTTCCTGCTGGGGATCTCCCAAACCTTCCCGGCCTGAACCATTTCCCCTGAAATCGTAGGGTTCCCTGCTAGAGCATACTTGCACCCAAAAGGCTCTGTAGTCTCTCGCTCCCTGAGCATCCCTCTACTGCTTCTGATGCTCTTTATAGGAGAATTGAGCCACTAAATCCCTATTTAGGCACATAAATAAAAGTAGCCTGATTTTCAGAGGTACCAAGAGCTCCCAATGCCAAGTGATGGATTCTTGGGTCTGCTAAAGCAGCCTCCCCTGAAGGCAGGCATCAGGAGATGGAACCAATGTTTCAGGGTTGGGGCATGGGCATTTCTCCACTAAACCTTAAGCCAGTGACAGAAGTTGGAATAGGCCCCTGCTGCTGCAGCTTTCACTGGGGCCAGGCAGCCAAAGATCAAGGAGCCACAACCATTGCACTTGGACGTAGCAGAGAATCAGGGCCCAACAGTCGTCAGTGAGAGCCGCAGTGCTTGGCAACTCTGGTTTTATGAAGGGGAACACGCCACTGATAAAGGACTTATCCCTAGTTATGAAGAGGGAACACTTTACCAAGGGCGCTACCGCTTTCTTCTTTTTATTCTATTTATTTGGAGAGCAAGAGGTTTGTAACAGCTACCTTCAAGCGTTCATTGACTGGCTAATGGGAAATTTGTCCCTGAAATGTAATAAAGAGTCTTGACAGGGGGAAGCTAGCCAAATGGAATAAATATTATATATACAAAAAAGTGAAAGCATTATTGCAGTGATCTGGAGCCTTCCACTAAAGATCTCTCTCATTGCCTACATTTTCAGCTTCTTTTGCAGGGTCTTCGTTACAACAGGATAAAAGATCATTTTGTTCTAGAAAGTCACTTTTTAAGGGAGAGGAATATGTAATTTATATCTCATCTAGTTAAAAAATAATGTTTTGGTATTTACCACCCACCAGCAACTTTTCAATCCTCTGCTGAGAAATAGTTTACTAGACTGTATTTATCTTTGTTACTCAACACTACAAGTAGCCTCAGAGAGAATAGGAGCAGTTAGGATATGCGAAAGATTAATTTTTGCATTAGTTGGTCTCAGGTGATGATCACCCAGATAGTCTACAAGCACTTTGGTAAAGAAAAATGAAACTCTGATGACTATGTGATCAGACATCCTGCTCTTTCTGCTTGGTTGGTTAACGTCCTATTTCCAATGCATAAATTCTACATGGTATCCTTGAACATGAACTAAAAAACATGTACCGTTTGCTGTTCCATATCCTCACCACATTTATGGCCCATATTGTTGATTATAAGCAGAGTCACTTTCAAGTCAAATAATTTGAATGCAACAAAAAATATGAAAATACATTTTGGTTCAAGTTATCACCAAAACTTCGATAGTACTCATTAACATAGAGGGCTACCCATTCACCTGACCCTCATCTTGTCAGCTACATTTTTGTGCAAATTTGTTATACATGTAGCTACACTATACATTTGCTCACAATGGGCGATTTGGTGCCTACGCTGTTTAAAAACCACCTATATAGTGACAGGTTTCAAAGTAGCAGCAGTGTTAGTCTGTATCCACAAAAAGAACAGGAGTACTTGTGGCACCTTAGAGACTAACAAATTTATTAGAGCATAAGCTTTCGTGGGCTACAGCCCACTTCTTTGGATGCATAGAATGGAACATATATTGAGGAGATATATATACACACATACAGAGAGCATGAACAGGTGGGAGTTGTCTTACCAACTCTGAGAGGCCAATTAAGTAAGTGAAAAAAAACTTTTGAAGTGATAATCAAGCTAGCCCAGTACAGACAATTTGATAAGAAGTGTGAGAATACTTACAAGGGGAGATAGAGTCAATGTCTGTAATGGCTCAGCCATTCCCAGTCCTTATTCAATCCTAAATTGATTGTATCTAGTTTGCATATCAATTCCAGCTCAGCAGTCTCTCATTGGAGTCTGTTTTTGAAGTTTTTCTGTTGTAAGATAGCCACCCGCAGGTCTGTCATTGAATGACCAGACACGTTAAAGTGTTCTCCCACTGGTTTTTGAGTATTATGATTCCTGATGTCAGATTTGTGTCCATTAATTCTTTTGCGTAGAGACTGTTCGGTTTGGCCAATATACATGGCAGAGGGGAATTGCTGGCACATGATGGCATATATCACATTGGTAGATGTGCAGGTAAATGAGCCCCTGATGGTATGGCTGATGTGATTAGGTCCTATGATGATGTCACTTGAATAGATATGTGGACAGAGTTGGCATCGGGCTTTGTTACAAGGATAGGTTCCTGGGTCAGTGTTTTTGTTCAGTGATGTGTGGTTGCTGGTGAGTATTTGCTTTAAGTTGGGGGGTTGTCTGTAAGCGAGGACAGGTCTGTCTCCCAAGATCTGTGAGAGTGAGGGATCATCTTTCAGGATAGGTTGTAGATCTTTGATGATGCGCTGGAGAGGTTTTAGTTGGGGACTGAAGGTAACAGCTAGTAACAGAACACCACTCTAGTAACAGGTACCAGAAGGATGTGAAAGTAGGCTAGCTTGATTATCACTTCAAAAGTTTTTTTTCACTTACTTAATTGGCCTCTCAGAGTTGGTAAGACAACTCCCACCTGTTCATGCTCTCTGTATGTGTGTGTATATATATATATATATCCTCAATATATGTTCCATTCTATGCATCCGAAGAAGTGGGCTGTAGCCCACGAAAGCTTATGCTCTAACAAATTTGTTAGTCTCTAAGGTGCCACAAGTACTCCTGTTCTTTTCACCTATATAGTGTGCAACTACTTATTTGTACTTGCAAAAGCAGTAACTGTGTGTAAACGGCTACACTACAAAATAGGAGGCCACATTTTGGAAACTTTGCCCATGAATAATACAAAGATTTAAAACAAACAACAACAAAACAACTAAGTAGACAAGATTCACTATAAAATGTAGTGAGCTTAGTTATCAAAAAGATAAACAGTTACACGTTAATTACAGAAATTATGCATCCATTTAGGTGTGGGATTAGAGTTGTACCCACTGTAATGTTATCAGCAAGAGGAATTGAAGAGTGAAGGAATTTTTGTGAGTATAAATGAGAGCCTAGAAACAAGAGGGTAGGCCTCAGGGCGTGGTCTTCTGTTTAAGTGTGCAAGTGCATTTTCAGGATAATTGGGGAGCTAATTGTGCATTGTAAACTTGGCTGATCATTTGCATTGTAAGCAATTATGATAAACTGGAAAGCCTCTGTTTGCAATGTTTTGATCTCTAGTCCTTACATACCTCACAGAGGGAGACAGCTAATTATGAATTAACTGAAAGAAAATACATTCATCTAAAAAAAGACGTTTAAAAATGTAAGGTCTATGAGAAAATATAAAACAATGAAAAATCAGACCTAATAAACATAGTTGCAGTAAACACACAACGAACCTGACCACCACTGCATTACTTTAGCTTTACTCTAATATCAATTAATTGCAGGCAAGTGGACAGATTCTCACCTGTTGTGATGGAATTATATCAGTCTACACCAACTTGAGGCTTTGCCATTTAGCCTTTAAGCTCTTCTGATCACCAACTGTCCTTTGTATAGGAAGGGTCTGCCTCAGGCCTCAAGAGCTAAAGCTATGTAAAGACAAAAATCATACTGAAGGGTGTGGAGAAAGGGAACAACTACAAACAAGAGTGATGATTGACACACATTGATAGTTCTTATTTTTTAACCCTTACCTACTAATTTTACTTTTTTCATCTTTTGTATACATGTTGTTCTCATTTATGTCTATTTACTGTTTTATATTTGGTTCTAGTATCACTTTATTTTGTTTTTGTTCGTTTTAATTTTATTATAGCTACTTATTTATAGAGAAGATACCTTGTTTTTACTGAGGCCTGGTCTACACTAGGCGTTTATGTCGAAGTTAGCGCCGTTACATCGAATTAACCCTGCACCCGTCCACACCGCGAAGGTATTTAGTTCGACATAGAGGTCTCTTTAATTCGACTTCTGTACTCCTCCCCGACGAGGGGAGTAGCGCTAAATTCGACATGGCCATGTCGAATTAGGCTAGGTGTGGATGGAAATCGACGCTAATAGCTCCGGGAGCTATCCCACAGTGCACCACTCTGTTGACGCTCTGGACAGCAGTACGAGCTCGGATGCTCTGAACAGCCACACAGGAAAAGCCCCGGGAAAATTTGAATTTGAATTCCTTTTCCTGTCTGGCCAGTTTGAATCTCATTTCCTGTCTGGACATTGTGGCGAGCTCAGCAGCACTGGCAATGATGCAGAGCTTTCCAGCAGTGATGGCCGTGCAATATCAGAATAGAAAGAGGGCCTCAGCATGGACTGATCGGGAAGTCTTGGATCTCATCGCTGTGTGGGGCGATGAGTCCGTGCTTTCCGAGCTGCGCTCCAAGAAACGGAATGCAAAGATCTACGAGAAGATCTCTAAAGACATGTCAGAGAGAGGATACAGCCGGGATGCAACGCAGTGCCGCGTGAAAATCAAGGAGCTGAGACAAGGCTACCAGAAGACCAAAGAGGCAAACGGACGCTCCGGATCCCATCCCCAGACATCCCGTTTCTACGAGGCACTGCATTCCATCCTCGGTGCGGCCGCCACCACTACCCCACCAGTGACCGTGGACTCTGAGGATGGGATATTGTCCACGGCCGGATCCTCGGACATGTTAGCGGACGGGGAAGATGAGGAAGGAGAAGAGGAGGACAAGGCAGTCGACAGCGCTCACAACGCTGATTTCCCCGACAGCCAGGATCTCTTCATCACCCTTACAGAGATCCCCTACCAACCGTCCCCAGCCGTTACCCCGGACACAGAATCTGGGGAAGGATCAGCCAGTAAGTGTTGTAAACATCTAAACATTTATTTTTAACAGAACAGGAATATTAACAATTAAAAAAATGGGTTTCTCATGATTAGTTTGCCCTAGGCGCTTAACGGTTCAGTCATGGGCAGTGCAACTATTGAAAAAAAATCTAGCAATGTCCAGTTTTGCATGATTGTCCTGCCCAAGCCGCTCTACTGGTTAGTCACTGCTACAGCAGCTAGAGTAAAATGCGGTCTATATGTCCGGGGATGGAGCAGAAATCCTCCTGTGACATCTCGAGGAAGCTCTCCTGGAGGTAATTGGAAATCCGTTGCATTAGGTTCCTGGGGAGAGCGGCCTTATTGGGTCCTCCGTAGTACGACACGTTGCTGCGCCACGAGACAAGCAAGTACTCGGGAATCATTGCTCTGCACAGCAGGGCGGCATACGGCCCTGGTCTTTGGAGGCTTTCCCGGAGCATTCTCTCTTTCTCGCTGTCAGAGATCCTCATGAGGGTGATGTCGCTCATGGTGACCTGCTTTGAATGAGGTAGGGGAATGTTAGTGTTGGGACTGCTTTACCGTTCCTTTACAGAACTGTAACCGCTGGTTTGCAGCCACGCGGTGGAGGCGGGAGAGGGGCAGCCGAAAGGGATCGTTCCCGGGGACAGCCGCGAGGGTGTGGGACAGGAGCAGAGTTCCTGCTTGCCGGATTGCTGGCAGCAGGGACCGACATTGATTTCAATGTGAAATGAGGCCATTGCTAATATTAAAGTTTTAAGCTGCCACAAGTCTACGGCTTACCATGTCTGCCTGCAACAGAAATTCCGTTGTCCTGACACGCTTCTCAAATGTGCTGTGCAAGACCCCAGGCACTGAATGCAAAGGCCGAGAATTCGACCTTGTGCTGAGTGCGCATGTGATAGGTGCTGTGCATGGTCTTGTTCACAGAGAAAGACTATGTTCTTTGTTCACAACTACATTTATCTTTCTGAGGAATTCACTCCCTTTTTCCCATTCCCACAGCCCCATCTGCGACTGTCTCACAACCTAGCCTGGAATCACACTCCCAGAGGCTAGCGAGGATTAGGCATAGGAAGAAGAGGACACGGGAGGACATGTTCTCAGAGCTTATGGCCTGCTCCCGAGCCCAGGCAGCACAGCAGACCCAGTGGCGGGAGAACTTGTCCCAAATGCACCAAGCAAACATGGATCGGGAGGAGAGGTGGCGGCAGGAAGACCAGCAGGCGACTCAAACCCTGCTTGGACTACTGAGGGAGCAAACGGACACGCTCCGGCGCCTTGTGGATGTTCTGCAGGAACGGAGGCAGGAGGACAGAGCCCCACTGCAGTCCATCTCTAACCGCCCTCCCCCGCCACCAAGTCCCATACCCCCCTCACCCAAAGTGCACAGAAGGAGAGGCGGCAGAGTCCATGCAAACTCTCACTCCACCCCTGCAGAGAGCTCTAGTAGCAGAAGGCTCTCATTCCCCCAAATTTGACAAGTTCTTTCCTTCCCGCCTGACACAAGCCCCCGTCCAAGTTTCACCTCCCAGTTCCATGTGTAGTTGATAATAAAAAATATGTTTCTGTTAACTAATGTTTCCATCATGTTCCTTTGGAGGAGGGGGGGAAAGGGGGATGGTAATTGGACAGGACAGTCACCTTTGGCAGGGTACATAGGCGGGGGCAGATACAGCAGCAGGGCACATACACAGTGCAGTGACTAGTTGCCCTGGTCAGTCTGGGAGGTGGTTTTCATGTTCTGTAGTGCGGGGTGGGTTGCTCTGTGACTTTGTGGCGGGGGAGGGCAGTTACAGATCTTAAGCGGCGGTCCTTATGCAGGATCACAGAGCCACGCAGCAGGAGATCTGTAACCGTCCTCCCCCTGCCACAAAGTCACATAGACCCCCCCATACACACAGTCCCGATCAGGAGGGGTGACAGGCTCCATTGAAAGAACCAGCCCACCACAGCGGAGCCTGTCAATCCTTGAGTTTAGAAGCTTTCTTTGCGTCACTACACTACACCCGCTCCGCACCACAATCTGCATCCCAGTTTTAAAAAATTCCCGCGAAAACAGTAGTAAAGAAAACGGTGTTCATTAACAAAGTAGAACTGATTTTATTTCGAAACGTGTGTTGGAAGGGGGGGTGAAGGGGGTATGTAACTGGAGAGGATAGTCAACATTAACTGGGTAAAGAAACGGGGGCAGGTTCGGCTTCTCTGTACACAAACTTTACAGTCACAGGTTACCCTGCTCACTCAGGAACCTAGCTTTCAAAGCCTCCCGGATGCACAGCGCGTCCCGCTGGTCTCTTCTAATCACCCGGCTGTCTGGCTGTGCGTAATCAGAAGCCAGGCTATTTGCCTCAACCTCCCACCCCGCCATAAAGGTCTCCCCCTTGCTCTCACAGAGATTGTGGAGCACACAGCAAGCTGCTATAACAATGGGGATATTGGTTTCGCTGAGATCACAGCGAGTCAGCAAGCTTCTCCATCTCCCCTTGAGACGGCCAAAAGCACACTCCACCACCATTCTGCACTTGCTCAGCCGGTAGTTGAAGAGTTCTTTTTCACTGTCCAGGGCGCCAGTATAGGGCTTCATGAGCCAGGGCATTAGCGGGTAGGCTGGGTCCCTGAGGATGACTATAGGCATCTCCACATCCCCAACAGTTATTTTGTGGTCCGGGAAGTAAATACCTTGCTGCAGCCATCTAAACAGACCAGAGTTCCTGAAAACACGAGCATCATGAACCTTGCCCGGCCATCCGACGTAGATGTTGGTAAAACGTCCCCTGTGGTCCACCAGTGCTTGCAGCACCATGGAAAAGTAGCCCTTTCTGTTAATGTACTGGCTGGCCTGGTGGTCCGGTGCCAGGATAGGGATGTGAGTTCCATCTATGGCCCCACCGCAGTTTGGGAATCCCATCGCTGCGAAGCCATCTATGATCGCCTCCACGTTTCCCAGGGTGACTACCTTTGACAGCAGTACATCAACGATTGCCTTGGCTACTTGCATCACAACAACCCCCACGGTAGATTTGCCCACCCCAAACTGGTTCGCGACTGACCGGTAGCTGTCTGGCGTTGCAAGCTTCCAGAGGGCTATGGCCACTCGCTTCTTGACAGTCAGGGCTGCTCGCATCCGGGTGTCATTGCGCTTCAGGGCAGGGGACAGCAACTCACAAAGTTCCAGGAAAGTTCCCTTCCGCATGCGAAAGTTTCACAGCCACTGGGATTCATCCCAGACCTGCAGCACTATGCGGTCCCACCACTCAGTGCTTGTTTCCCGTGCCCAGAATCGCCGTTCCACGGCATCAACATGACCCATTGCCACCGTGATGTCCTCGGCGCTGGGTCTCCTGCTTTCTGAGAGGTCT
This sequence comes from Malaclemys terrapin pileata, assembly GCF_027887155.1. Classification (NCBI taxonomy): domain Eukaryota; kingdom Metazoa; phylum Chordata; order Testudines; family Emydidae; genus Malaclemys; species Malaclemys terrapin. The sequence continues at coordinate 48,439,303 of NC_071505.1, forward strand.
GTGCTACTCTCAGACTTCAGGCCATCACCGCGGTGATGTAGCCTCCTCGCCTGACTTATCTGCATCTGCCTCAGGGAAAGGTGTATGATAAGCTGCGAGGCGTTGAGAGCGGCCACAACTGCAGCGATGGTCGCAGTGTGCTCCATGCTCGCAGTGCTGTGGCGTCCGCGCTGTCACTGACTAGAAAAGTGCGCGAACTGATTTCCCGCCGGCGCTTTCAGGGAGGGAGGGCGGGAGTGATGGACGGATGATGACAGTTACCCAAAAGCACCCTGGACACATTTTTTTTACCCAGAAGGCATTTGCGGCTCCACCCAGAATTCCAATGGGCAGCGGGGACTCCAGGAACTGTGGGATAGCTGCCCACAGTGCACAGCTTCCAATGTCGACGCTTTCCCCGTTAGTGTGGACTCACAAAGTCGAATTACTGTCCTTAGTGTGGACACACACGTTCGACTTTGCAATATCGATTCCAAAAATTCGATTTAAGTAAAATCGAACTACTCTCGTAGTGTAGACAAGGCCTGATAGTCACTGTTTGAATGGAAGGGATAAAGAGGAGTTAGAATCTACATAGAACAAAAGAAGCTACAAATAGGATACATAAGCTAATGCACAAAGGGTGTTGATTAGAGCAGTGGTTCTTAAACTTCATTGTACCGCGAGCCCCTTCTGACAACAAAAATGACTATACAACTTCAGGAGCAGAGACCGAAGCCTGAGCCTGCCCAAACTGGAGTGTGTGTGTGTGTGGGTATGTCTACACTATGAAATTAGGTCGAATTTATAGAAGCCGGTTTTATAGAAATCGGTTGTATACAGCTGATTGTGTGTGTCCCCACATAAAATGCTCTAAGTGCATTAAGTCGGCGGACTGCGTCCACAGTACCGAGGCTTGCGTTGACTTCCGGAGCGTTGCACTGTGGGTAGCTATCCCACAGTTCCCGCAGTCTCCGCCGCCCATTGGAATTCTGGGTTGAGATCTCAATGCCTGAATGATGCACAACAGTGTCACGGGGGGTTCTGGGTACATGTCGTCAGGCACCTCCCCCTCCGTCAGAGCAACGGCAGACAATCGATTCGCGCCTTTTTACCTGGGTTACCTGTGCTGACAACATACCACGCCAAGCATGGAGCCCGCTCAGCTCAGCTCACCATCACCATATGTCATCTGGGTGCCGACAGATGTGGTACTGCATTGCTACACAGCAGCAGCTAATTGCCTTTTGGCAGTAGACGGTGCAGTATGACTGGTAGCCTTCATTGGTGATCTGGGTGCTGGCAGACATGGGGCTGGCAGATGTGGGGCTGCATTGCACACAGCAGCAGCCCCTTGCCTTTTGGTAGAAGATGGTATATTACGACTGATATCCGTCGTCATTGTACTGCAGTAGCTGTCAATCATGGGCACCTTGGCAGTCTCGACGATGATGGCTATCAGTCGTAGTATGTTATTTTCTGCCAAGCGCCCAGTATTTTCTGCCAAGCACCCAGATGCCGCCGAGGGCTATCAGTCATGCTGCACCATCATCTGCCAGCTTAAGATGTAAAAAAATAGATTTGTTCTGTATTCATTTACTTCCCCCTCCCTCCGTGAAATCAATGGCCTGCTAAATCCAGGGTTTTGAGTTCCATTTTTTGGGGGGGCATTCTGTGTGACAGTTTGTGTTTCTCCCTGATGCACAGCCACCTTTGTTGATTTTAATTCCCTGTACCTGTACGCCATGTCGTCACTTGCCCCTCCGTCCGTCAGATACTAGTTTCGCGCCTTTTTTCAGACCAGACGCCATAGCACTGGGATCATGGAGCCTGCTCAGATCACCGCGGCAATTATGAGCACTGTGAACACCACGCACATTGTCCTGGAGTATATGCAGAGCCAGGACATGCCAAAGCAAAACCAGGACCAGCCGAGGAGGCGATTGCAGCACGGCGACGAGAGTGATGAGGAAATTGACATGGACATAGACCTCTCACAAGGCACAGGCCCCAGCAGTGTGCAAATCATGGTGTTACTGGGGCAGGTTCATGCCGTGGAATGCCGATTCTGGGCCCAGGAAACAAGCACAGACTGGTGGGATTGCATCGTGCTGCAGGTGTGGGACGATTCCCAGTGGCTGCGAAACTTTCACATGCGTACGGCACTTTCATGGAACTTACTTGCTTTCCCCTGCCTTGAAGCGCCAGAATACCAGGATGAGAGCAGCCCTCACAGTTGAGAAGCGAGTGGCGATAGCCCTGTGGAAGCTTGCAACGCCAGACAGCTACCGGTCAGTCGGGAATCAATTTGGAGTGGGCAAATCTACTGTGGGGGCTGCTGTGGTCCAAGTTGCCAGGGCTATCAAAGACCTGGTGATATCAAGGGTAGTGACTCTGGGAAATGTACAGGCCATAGTGGATGGCTTTGCTGCAATGGGATTCCCAAACTGTGGTGGGGCCATAGACGGAACCCATATCCCTAACTTGGCACCGGAGCACCAAGCCACTGAGTACATAAACCGCAAGGGGTACTTTTCAATGCTGCTGCAAGCCCTGGTGGATCACAAGGGACGTTTCACCAACATCAATGTGGGATGGCCAGGAAAGGTACGTGATGCTTGCGTCTTCAGGCACTCTGGTCTGTTTCGAAAGCTGGAGGAAGGGACTTTCTTCCCGGACCAGAAATTAACCGTTGGGGATGTTGAAATGCCTATAGTTATCCTTGGGGACCCAGCCTAACCCTTAATGCCATGGCTCATGAAGCCGTACACAGGCAGCCTGGACAGTAGTCAGGACCTCTTCAATTACAGGCTGAGCAAGTGCCGAATGGTGGTGGAATGTGCATTTGGACGTTTAAAAGCGCGCTGGCGCAGCTTACTGACTCGCTCAGACCTCAGAGAAAAGAATATCCCCATTGTTATTGCTGCTTGCTGTGCGTTCCACAATATCTGTGAGAGTAACGGGGAGACATTTATGGCGGGGTGGAGGTTGAGGCACATCGCCTGGCCGCTGATTACGCGCAGCCAGACACCAGGGCGGTTAGAAGAGCACAGCAGGGTGCGGTGCGCATTAGAGAAGCTTTGAAAATGAGTTTTGTGACTGGCCAGGCTACGGTGTGAAACTTCTGTTTGTTTCTCCTTGATAAACCCTCCGCCCCACCCGGTTCACTCTACTTCCCTGTAAACCTACCACCCCACCCTCCCCTCCCCCTTCGAGCACCGCTTGCAGAGGCAATAAAGTCATTGTTAATTCACATTCATGCATTCTTTATTAATTCATCACACAACTAGAGGGATAATTGCCAAGGTAGCCTGGGATGGGTGAGGGAGGAGGGAAGGAAAAGGACACACTGCAGTTTAAAACTTTAACTCTTATTGAAGGTCAGCCTTCTGATGCTCAGGCAATCATCTGGGGTGGAGTGACTGGGTGGCTGGAGGCCCCCCCACCGTGTTCTTGGGCGTCTGGGTGAGGAGGCTATGGAACTTGGGGAGGAGGGCTGTGGGTTACACAGGGGATGTAGCGGCGGTCTCTGCTCCTGCTGCCTTTCCTACAGCTCAACCATACGCTGGAGCATATCAGTTTGATGCTCCAGCAGCTGGAGCATCGACTCTTGCCTTCTTTCTGCAAGCTGACGCCACCTATCATCTTCAGCCTGCCACTTGCTCTGTTCATCCCGCGATTCATCCCGCCATCTCTCCTCTTGTTCATACTGTGTTTTTCTGTAGTCTGACATTGACTGCCTCCACGCATTCTGCTGTGCTCTGTCAGTGTGGGAGGACATCTGAAGCTCCGTGAACATGTCATCCCGAGTCCGTCGTTTTCTCCTTCTAATCTTCACTAGCCTCTGTGAAGGAGAAACATTTGCAGCTGGTGGAGGAGAAGGGAGAGGTGGTTAAAAAAAGACACATTTTAGAGAACAATGGGTACACTCTTTCACGTTAAATTTTGCTGTTCCGCCCTCATTTCCCATACCAAGCACCCATTGGGTTGGCCATTTAAAATGGGTTTGCAATTGTAAAAGGAGGGGCTGCAGTTTCCGGGTTAACATGCAGCACAAACCCAACTAACCCCCCCCCCCCTCACACCCAATTATCGGGGATTATCACTTCACCCCTCCCCCCACTGCGTGGCTAACAGCAGGGAACATTTCTGTTCAGCAGAGCAGGAAGGGGCACCTCTGAATGTCCCCTTAATAAAATCGCCCCATTTCAACCAGGTGACCGTGAATGATATCACTCTCCTGAGGATAACAAAGAGCGATAAGGAATGGATGTTGTCTGCATGCCAGCAAACACCGGGACCATACGCTGCCATGCTTTGTTATGCAATGATTCCAGACTACGTGCTACTGGCCTGGTGTGGTAAAGTGTCCTACCATGACGGACGGGATAAGGCAGCCCTCCCCAGAAACCTTTTGCAAAGGCTTTCGGAGTACATGAAGGAGAGCTTTCTGGAGATGTCCCTGGAGGATTTCTGCTCCATCGCTGTACACGTTAACAGACTTTTCCAGTAGCTGTACTGGCCGCGATTGCCAGGGAAAATTAATCATTAATCATTAAACACGCTTGCTTTTAAACCATGTGTAATATTTACAAAGGTACACTCACCAGAGGTCCCCTCTGTGCCCTCAGGGTCTGGGAGCACGCCTTGGATAAGTTCGGGAGTTACTGGCTCCAGGTCCAGGGTGATAAACATATCCTGGCTGTTGGGGAAACCGGTTTCTCCGCTTCCTTGCTGCTGTGAGCTATCTACAGTATCTTCATCCTCCTCTTCCTCATACCCCGAACCCGCTTCCCTGTGTGTTTCTCCAGTGACGGAGTCATAGCACACGGTTGGGGTAGTGGTGGCTGCACCCCCTAGCATGGCATGCAGCTGCGTGTAGAAGCAGCATGTTTGCGGCTCTGCCCCGGACCTTCCGTTTGCCTCTCTGGTTTTGTGGTAGGCTTGCCTTAGCTCCTTAATTTTCACGCGGCACTGCTGTGCGTCCCTGTTATGGCCACTGTCCTTCATGGCCTTGGAGACCTTTTCTAATATTTTGCCATTTGCTACGGAGTTCAGCTAGCACTGATTCATCTCCCCATAAGGCGAGCAGATCCCGTACCTCCCGTTCGGTCCATGATCGAGCTCTTTTGCGATCCTGGGACTCCATCATGGTTACCTGTGCTGATGAGCTCTGCGTGGTCACCTGTGCTCTCCACTTTGGGCAAACAGGAAATGAAATTCAAACGTTCGCGGGGCTTTTCCTGTCTATCTGGTCAGTGCATCTGAGTTGAGAGTGCTGTCCAGAGCGGTCACAATGAAGCACTGTGGGATAGCTCCCGGAGGCCAATAACATTGAATTCCATCCACACTACCCCAATTCCGACCCGCTAAGGCCAATTTTATCGCTAATCCCCTGGTCGGAGGTGGAGTAAAGAAACCGGTTTAAAGGGCCCTTTAAGTAGAAAGAAAGGGCTTCGTCGTGTGAACATGTCCAGGCTTAATTCGATTTAATGCTGCTAAAGTCGACCTAAACTCGTAGTGTAGACCAGGCCTGGGGGGGGGAGGGGGAGGGTGAGAGCCAAAGCCCGAGCCCTGCCACAGGGGAGGGGCCAAAGCTGAACGGGGTTGCGATCCACTTTGGGGTCCCAACCTGCAGTTTGAGAACCACTGGATTAGAATCATATTTTATTTCACACAAAGGTGTGGCAATCTTTCAGAACAAAACCTGGAACAAAGCAAAACTCACCTACTTTGTTTATTAAAGAGAAACCATCACTGACCTTCCACGCTAGTATCCACTACCTGAGTCACAAAACCGTGCTGAAAGAGCCAGTTCTGAATGCGTTATCCATCTGGTAATGTTTGGTTCCTGAAGCTTTTTGGCTGAGTGACCCATTTTTTAACTACCACCAGACAGTTCACATTTTGGGGAGCTACCAGTTCTCGCTATGTGGCCCATGGGCTTCAGGCAGAGCAGATTGCTGATCCAAAACACTGAAGAAGCAGAGTGACTGTTTTAAGTGGGCTCAGGGCAAGGCCCCCCTATTCCAAGCAGTTAGCAGAAGTGTGACATGAAAGGGGGCTTGAAAAAGAGAGAAGTAATCTTTCAGCAAGCTGAGGTGGATAAAGAAGAAAACAGAGCCAGCCTCTCTTCCAAAGTTCCTTTATGGTTGAATACAGATAATGGACGCTGTTTAGGTTTGGCATTAGGTATTTGCCCAAATTGTTTTACAAAGTAATTTCTGTTTATTTGCATGTGAAGTACAACTGCCATGTCAATTTTACACTGAACTTGGCCTATGTTTTCTATTTCTCAACTTTACTTGGTAATGATGAGGAAAGACTCCCGCAGCAGATCTGAGTTTCAGCTGAAGAATCTAGAGGAAGGGATTCCTCGTCTTCAGCTCAAGTGGGCAGCTCTGTATGGTAATGGATGTTTTAGAGGAAATGTGTTGTTCTGTGAGCTTGTTTGTGCTCGTGTTGAAGACTCTGTTATCGCTTGCGTTGGTGGCTGATTTCATTTGACAAACTGCGGCAGATTCATGTATATTTATGACTTTTCAGATGTAGATTGGGCAGTATTGAAAATAACACAGACTTGCACATGCATGGTCACAGTCTGTGAATTAAAACATTCAGCATTTGTAAGATGCCAGCATAGATATTTTTAATTTTTCAGAGCACACCAGCACATCTGAAGCTTTCAGTATTGTCCAGGATGATAAACATCAGGCACTTGAGCTCTTTGAAAAATAGATTAAACACTCACTGGACTGCTCCTGCTTTGTATTTTTGTTCTCACGCCACAAATGCTGTGTTTAAAATTAGCCAATTTTTCATATTATTTATAATGTGCTGTCAATTTTCCCTAGAACCACATTGCTATGTGTGTGGTCAGCAGATGAAATGAAACCTGCCTCTGGCTCTCATCCAGGCTTATCCTTACCTGGGAAGAGCCAGGGTATTTGTCCAAAGAGCTAGGGTCCGGCGTGGGATGCTGGACCACAGAAACTCCTTCAACAACCCTAGAAAAGGACCTATTGGGGATAAAGTTGTGGCTCACTCTGCTGCTATAACCCACTTTATCCCCTCCATATCCTTGAGCAGGGCTCTGGCTCTCAAGGATGTACTTCATCCAAAGATCTTGTCACTTTATCTCCTTTTTTTCTCTCTAAGGTGTCAGTTAAGACATTTTCCCTAGCCCTGGAAGTCAGCATTTCCACGCTGAAGTCTTTTCATGACTATGAACACATCACCTGTAAGTCGTGGGGAGGCTCACAAACCAGAGGTGAATTTTTAAGTTTCCAAATAAATGAAATTTCTTCCAGCTCATGAATTCAGTCTTAATCCATTTTAATTAATTGGGACCTATTGCCTGCATTCATCCCATGGTGCCACTTCCCATCTCATTCTCTTCAGATCTCCTCTTGCCCTCAGAGACCTGACACTCCCTATCCCACTGGACAGTCTCGATCTCAACTCCTGATCTGCTGCACTATTTGAAGTTATTAAATCCACTGTCTAGTCCTGTTCAGTTCATTTAACAATCATCCCCCCCCCCCTTCTATGGGAGATTCTTGTCTGTCCTGAATAAACATCAGAGTTAGACAGCTTCTTGCAGAATAATTACTATAAAACCAAGGTACAAATTGGGGCATGTTATTGATGTATGTGTTATATCACACTCCAGTAATCCTTAAGATCATATTATCAAAAAAAAAAAATTACTTACCATGTAATGCATAAAATGCAAGGTGAATAAAATTTCAGAGAGACTAACAAATTCCCAATAGGCTACATCCACTTCTCAATAAATAAAAATTAATATTTATATATTAATTCCAACACAAACAAGTGCATTAACATGAACCTAACAGTGGTGATCTCCATTCCTAAGTAACAAAAGTATGGAAAAATACAGGAAAATCCAGTTCTTTCACAAACTTCAGAAATGACTTTTTATTTTATGGATGTTTTGTTTAGTACAAACACATCTAAGAATGAAGGGTGAAATGAGGTGGAAGAAGAAAAAAAGGGAAATGAGTCTGCCAGTGAAAGGGGATGGGGCTGCAGGGGACAATGCAGTAGAGCTCTGTGGGGCTGAAGTCACTGCAGGTAACTGGGCCACTGACAAGAACCCTGCTTTGACTCTTGGTCTGGGTCCTATAAGTCATGGATAAATCCATTCTGTGGCCACAGTCAAAGCCAGCCTTAGGGAAAGTGGTGCCCTGAGCCAATGTGTATTTTGGCGCCCTTTCTTTGAGTTTGAGAATAGCAGGATGGGGTGCAGGGTGCAAGCACCAGTTCCTGGCCCTGGAGCCTGGTCGGGCTGCTCAGGGAGGAATTTCTGAGCCCAGGGGTTCCCCCAGCCATACACCCCCTGACCACCTATCAGCAGGTACACATCCACCATCCGTGCCCACGGGAAGCGGGGGACCTAGGGGCTGTCCCTCTGGCTCCACAGGGGCAAGCCCTGCTGCCTGAGCCTCCCTGCCTGGCTGGCAGCGCGAGGCAGCATCACCCACCTCCTGCCTGGCTGGCCAAGGGCTCCAGCCCCCAGCTCACCAGCAATCATCCCGCTCTGGCAGCCCAGGTCCACCAGCTTACAACACTCAGACGGCGACCCCCGTGACCACAGTGCCCTGGGCAGTTGCGCACATTGCCCACCTGTAAGGCCGACCCTGGCCACAGTCCTGCCATAAGTTGCATGCAGATGGAGCGCCACATCTGGCTGACGTCAGTGTGGTTATGCTCAGGCACAGCAGTCCATGTGTGTGTGCAGTGAATTGAAAGAACAGGGCTAAGGTTGGCTTCGATTGCAGGCAAAATTTACTAACATTCTTTTGTTGTCAGATGTGACCATTGTCAAAAGCAACAGAATAAATGAAAGAAGTGGGGTCAAAAATGTATATATGTGATGGTGTTTGGCAAACTTGCCACCCCCACACACCCTCTTGTCCTTTGGCCTACTCTGGCCCTAGGAGTGTCCTGGCAGAGTCCTGCCCCTTCTGGGGCCACAGAATTCTTTTATGGAAAGAAAACAAACAACAACAAAAATAGCAGCTCTCCCTTAGCTGGGCTTTATCTCTAATTAGGCTTGGCCCACCCTCCAGGTGGAAGCAGCCAGGTTAGTTGGCCTCTCCAGCCCCTTAATTTTTTTACCCCTCCTTTTATTACATGTGCGGGGGGTAAATGTGGCATCACACAACGTAAATATACCCTATAGTGATTAGAGTACAAAAAACACAGAGGTCCCTTCTAATGAAAACACATAGCAATATCCATATCTTCATTTTATAATGACCACTAGGCCAAGTTTTCCCTCACCATCATTGAGTAGCATTGTGTCTGCTTCTGGAGTCCCAAGCTAGCTAATCTTCCTGAAAGAAAAAAAAGGTGACAACTATGGGATCAACAGATAGGCCTTAAAAATCTGAATATATTTTATTTTCTCAATCCTACAAAATAGTTAAGAAAATGCTTCCCAACTAACAACCTGAACAGGAGAGCTAGGAAGAGTCTCAAAACATTGCGCAATGAATCAGTTCCATAAAAACCAAGCTAACTAAACCTACTTCCATATAGCCTCATTGAAGCCTCACCTATTCAGAAGCATACACTATCCTAGTCAAGGAAAGGTTAAAATGAAACTAAAATAATTTATGACAGGTCTGAATATAAAAAATGATTTGGGAACACTGTTCATATTCAGATACATTAGAGAATTCCCATTCATCAACACTTAAAATAGAGAGAGACAAAAACAAAATATACATAAAATAGGACAATGATTGTGTTTTTAGCTAAAACTTTGTATAGAAATGTGAGCAATATGTTCTAGAAGTTTGTATGTATCACCAGAATTCAAAGTTAACACTACAGCCTAACAACATTTGTGGAAGTACTGAAATACTTGGGAACCAATATAAAGCTCAGAATCCACTGTGGTGAACACATTACAAACACTAGAATGGGGTAGAAAAAAATAAAATAAAATAAAAACATTCCTTGATTCTGATGTGACTGACCGGTAGAATCTAAAGGAAGCATCAGCCCTCAGTTTGCCTATTTATAATATTTTCATTTAGTAACAAATTTCTATTTTCTGATACAGTAAATCTTATTAATTTTTCTCCCTGACACTTTCTCCTCAACCCCACACCAGTGAAAGACCACACAAAAGGGATCCTTTTATTTGTGCGCTAACATGTTATTATGTCTCTGCCCAGGCAGTCAGGGATAAGTTCAGGTTCTGACTCCCCTCACCCACATTATAGTATGTTGGACAGCTGCTAGACCATCAGACTTGCCTTTCTATGGGGGCCTGTAAAAATATTTTGCTGAAGTGTAGTAATGGGAATTATTTAGAGCCATATCACACAGTTGAGCTGTATGAACCACTACTATTGATTTAACTGACAATTGTGTATAGGGAACAAGGAAACAATAAAGAAATACAATAAATAATTAAGTACATTCTCTCTATTGTTACAGTTTGGGATAGAAAAAGTCTTAGTACAAGTATGGAATAGCAGATTACTTAATACTGAAAGCTTTTTCTTTCTTCTCTACCTGTTCCTCATTTCTTGCCCCTGTTCTCTGCTCTCTGAATTACTACAGCTAATCCTTTTAATCTTCAACAATTGAATGAATAGCAGATGGGCAACTGTGACAGCTGTAATATAATTTTTTAATTTATTGTAATGTGTGCCTGGCTATCTTTTGAGATTGTCCACAACCTTTATATTGTTTTGACTGCAGAAAAAAAGTTTTACAGGTACATCTTCAGCAGCTGCTATAACCAAAGTCTATTCATTTTTTGGTTTTTGGTTTTGTTTTCTTTAGTTTCAGTACCTGGGGTGGTGTGGGGGGAAGGAGGAAAGAAAAAGTGTTCACATCACATTCCCTGTTAGTACCCAGCCCAGGCCAGGTTAGCTAATGCTCCAACCAGCAGACCATATTGGGTGATGAATCTTGGGTCAGACGTTGCGCATCGCTAAGAAGAAGTACATGGTTTCTGGCTTATCATGATTTTTGAGACGCTTAATGCTGACACGTTAATCACCTTGTACTCAGCTCTCCTCTCAGATATATTTTTACCTTTAATTATATATCCTTTCAGAAATATGTTGCACATTATTGTTGGCAGTCTGCTGAGGGACAGCTAGAAACCATTTCTTATACATAGCAGTGTGGAGACCACATGCATTGGGAAGAATTTAACATTTACATAGAATATTAAATACATTCCATTTATTCATAAGAACACAACTACAAGCAAACATTAATCCTGAAGGAGATTTTCAAAAGTGCCAAGGGCTTTAGGAACATAAGTAAGTCCTACTGGTTTTCATTGACACTTTCAATTTTTCTTAATTCCTTAGGTGCTTTTGAGATACCCTCCCTTAAATCTGTAATAAAACCCAGGCCCAGATTCTGCAACCCTGTGCCATTGAGGACTGCGCAGAATGCAGTGGAAATTTCACATTTCTGTTATGCAGATGAACAGGTGAACATGAAGCACAAAGTTACGTGGGGAAAATCATCTCCCCATGCTGGAGCCATGCTACGATCTGTGGTATTTTACTCCATGGGGTCACACAGAGAGGGCTGTAGCTGGGACGGAAGAATGAGAAATGCTTGATCAATTGGCCTGTAAACCATATGTATGGATCGCACTTCTACCCTACACCGGGAATCTGTGACCATCTTATGTAGAGGCTTCCAG